>NC_083281.1:63297535-63597535 GCF_963506605.1 Zootoca vivipara
AATGGAGATCAGAGGCCTTGAAATTGCCTATCAACAGTTAGCAACTGGACTGCACACAGAACAGGATACACCCAGGTCACCTGATCACACCCTTCCCAACTCAGTAAAGATGCATTGCCTTACCATTAAACTTATTTGTAGATGTGTATATGTGCAGATCAATCAGCAATGGACACATTTGATCCATGTTCTCTTTTTAAAGGATGCATTTCCTTCCTTCCTTCCTTCCTTCCTTCCTTCCTTCCTTCCTTCCTTCCTTCCTTCCTTCCTCCTCTCCTCTCCTCTCCTCTCCTCTCCTCTCCTCTCCTCTCCTCTCCTCTCCTCTCCCCTCTTATTGTGTAAGTGGCACGTCTTATATGGAGCACAATGCAATGCTCAAGTTATGAACTCTCACATTATTATGGCCGGAAAAAGACTCTTGCCTGAAGCTCTGAAGCCCCATGTAGTTCAGTGGGAGAGCATCTGCTTTGCGTACTGAAGTCTCCAGGTTTGACACTCCACCCCCCCCCCCCCGCAGCATCTCCAGGAAAAATGGAGAAAGCCCACAGTCTGAAACCCTAGAAAGGCCAGTCACTGAGTTGGCAATAGTGAACTAGAAGGTCTGACTCGGAATGGTCTGGCTTCCAATGTCCATGTTATCCACCCCTTGGTTCTCACCAGTTTTATCCGTCATGCCCTCCTATAGCCTTCTATAAAAGTAGCTAAGGGGGTTGGCATCAGAGGTAAATGACTTAAGCCATAACAACAATCGCCCATCCAGTAATCTGAGCATTGACACGGCTAGCCATCTGCAGACCTGGGTGTGGTTCTGATTGGCCTCATTCATCTTTTACCGATGTCTCACTGGGCACGTACAGGAGAGAATAACACAGTCATGAAACTATGGGTGAAAGAAAGCTTTATTTACAAGCTTTTCACCACCATGTCTCAAACACAAATGCTCTTCCTCAGAGATAAGGATGCATTGTACAAAAGAAGATTTCAATATTCTGATTGAATCTCATCTCTTCCAGTTTACTCCTGAGTAAATGGACTTTTCCTGAAGCTTTATGCTTCTGGCCGAATGTTTCCTCGCCTAATCACACTACAATTGTTTGCAAAAAGTCCTTGGTAATGTAGAGTGGTCTAAAGGAGACTGAATCCAATCCAAATATTGATGTCTTCATTTATATGTTGATAGTTTCCTTTTGAGGAAGAACATTTATGTTTGAACTACAATGAGAATCTTGGAAATCAGTTTGTTAATAAATTTTTCTTGGCTCCAGCTTGTTTTACTTTCTAAATGTCCTGTTTTGCAGAGTGGCTGTCTATCCCATGACAGACATAAAAGTGTCTATGTATCAGGGTAGCCAACCCAATCACAAAAGCTTTTATTTGTATTCCTGGCCAGGTGCCTCAGACCCTGAGCTCTCATTTTTAAAACAGAAAATATTCCTGTGAAGTTAGAGTGAGTGTGATGTGGCCACCTTGCTTTTTTTTGTGATATTAAGGAATGTTCCATGTTGTTATTAGACAGCAACAGCATCGGTGTGTGGGGGTGTGCAATCAGTATTGTGTGATCTCCACAACCAAGACCAACAAGACGTGGTAAGCATAAGGTTGTTGTTGCGTGATCGTCTCTCATATTTTGTTATGCCACACCCCTATGGCACCCACTTTGTGATACACCATGATGACAGCCATATTGTGGCTGGCATCCACAGCACCCTCATAATTCAAAATGTGCCCACTGGTCCAAAAAGGGAGTTGCCCCTGATATAAACTCTCACCAGTCTTCTCCCTCCCTTCTGTGGCCTTTACAGGGGCTTTACCAGTTAAGACTGGTGGGTGGATTGCATCACTCTGCAATAAACTTTCTTATTTCTTCTTCTTATCTAGGTCACACATTGTGCACAGGTATTAATTTGTTTCTTGCTTTATTTACAATAGACATTTCTACCCCACATTTCCAAATTCATGCCCAAGGTGGCTAACAACAACCACACAGTGTTGCAATAAAATAGCTGTGGAAACAACAATTTGCATACCACAAGTGGAGGAGATGAAACCTGTGGCCAGTGGGAACAACCGTAACATGATGAAATTATGAGGCAGAATAAATCAGTCAACCTAGAAGGTTGAAAACCAGACTGAAAAACAAGGCCTCTTCTACCCGGTAGAAGGCCAGCCATGAGAGTCTAGGAACATAAGAAGCTGCCTCATACTGAATTAGACAATTTGGTCTATCTACCACAGCGCAGGGTGAGCTCCCGTTGCTTGGTCCCAGCTCCTGCCAACCTAGCAGTTCAAAAGCATCTCAAAGTGCAAGTAGATAAATAGGTACTGCTACACCAGGAAGGTAAACGGTGTTTCCGTGTGCTGCTCTGGTTCACCAGAAGCGGCTTTGTCATGCTGACCACATGACCTGGAAGCTGTATGCCGGCTCCCTTGGCCAATAACACGAGAGGAGCGCCGCAAGCCCAGAGTCGGTCATGACTGGACCCAATGGTCAGGGGTCCCTTTACCTTTACCTTTAGCTCAGTAATATGAACAATGACCAACAGTAGCTCTCTGGGATCTCAGGCAGGAGACATTCTCTTTTTTTTTTTTAACATACTTTTTATTAATTTTACAAAATACAAAAAAAACAAAAAAACGGTACATACTTAAACCCCTTTTCCACCTCCTTCCTACCCACCCACATGGGTCCTCCCCTGCCACAGAAGTATCCCATGTTTGTGAACAGTCAGAAATGGTCCATTTTATGCTTGGATTTCTGTCCTCCTCCCCCTCCCCTGACCCCAAAGCCCCCCCTAGGCAGGAGACATTCTCAGCTCTACCTGGAGATGCTGAGAATTGAACCTGAGACCTTTTGCATGCAAAGCAGGTGCTCTACCACTTGAGCCACAACCCATCACACCATTGGGTTTCCTTGGGCAAAACTACTCCATCCTCCCACTAAACATACCTGTTGACACAATAACCAGGCACACTTCAGATGTTGGCAGCATTAAGAGGTCTACTGGAGAAGAGGGACATCTCCCTCAGATCTGCATGCCTGCTACCCAGTTCTAAGTCCAGTGCCCTGGTTCCTTTGTGCTTGTACTTTTCAGCCACAAATATGATCAGGAGAGTCAGCAGGAGTCAAAATGGAAATGGCCAATGTATTCCCTTGCCTCTTCATCTCATAGAAGGCTTCACAGTTCTTGGAGCTGTGTATTGCACACCTTTTGAAAGAATGTTACTATAGCATCCCTGTGCCTCTCCATCCAAGCTTCCCAATACTGATGTCTGCCACACTTCCATTCAGCTCTGCAAGGAGCTGCAGAGATTGGTCTTTTGCAGCCTTTGGCTGACCCATCAAGATTCTTTTCCATTGGAAGACCTTCAACGCTGGCAGTTCTCGAGGGAGCCATTCATAAGCAAGACCCAGTTCCTCTATATTGCCAATAAAATGAACTAAACAAAAACAATGGTTTGGTTGCAAATGGGGAACTGGGATTTATCCAAGAAAAACCATGGCTTTTAGCCCAGCATCACAAAAATAAAATAAAAATACTTTCAAGATGCAGAGGACGTTTCTTTTTTCATTCAATTTTCTCTGTGCTCCTTTAGATTTTATAGGCCTTTCCCAATACTGTATAAAGTTTGCCTACTGACTCTTGCTGACTTTAATAAAGTGTAAAAAGCTTGGTTCAAAGGGATTGTGTGAAAATGAACACTAGGGGCTTGAAAAGTGAAGAAGGGTTTGCTAATAGTTGAACTACTGAAATGCATACTGTAGATTCATTATGCCAATTTCCTTGTATGCTCTTTTTGCTCAGAAACTCATTTGGAAGCTGTTTGCAAGCAAATTCCAATAGGACATTTTAAAAGTCTTTATTTTGTAGCTCTGCTTGAGATGAACATGGCAAGGTTGCTGAGCTGTTGGGGAATATTAAAGAAGCTCAGTGCTTTGCCGGGCCAGGGTGCAGTGAACCATCCACTTTCTATAAAGAAATAATTTATTATTATTGATAGATTGCATTTCCATCTTCAAGGAGCTTAGGGTGGCACACTTGCTTCTCCTGCCCCTCATTTAATCCCCACAACAATGTTGTGACGCAGGTCAGTCTGAGAGGCGGTGACTGACCCAAGGTCACTGAGTGAGTTTCATGGTCAAATGGGGATTTGAAACCTGGTCTCCTGGTTCTAGTCTGGCACTCTAACTACTACGCCACACTGGCACCAATGTGGTTGATGCCCTGTTTGGTAGTATACTTAGGTTAATTATTAATTTTGCCTTGCTCAGCCACATAATATTATGAACCATGAGGTTTGTAGGGCTATTTATTTACTAAGCTTATTTATTTTTTATTACATCTTTATCACATACATCTTACCAAAGGAAGACTATTCCACTGTAGTCCCAGAAGTGGCATTCATGAAATGCAAAAGCACAGGTATAATGCAGAAACAAATAGGGAAATGTTCTACAAATGGAATAAACTGCCATGTGAAAGCAGCCCTGGCCTTTGACACATGATGAGATGTGCATTTTCAGGTTTTCTGGACCCACCTGTGATTGCAATATGTTGTAAAAGTTTTTTCATTTTTCATTTAACATTGCTCTAACTCACCCTGGGACCTGCTTGAAGGCTGGGTGATGAATTTAATGACGATGATTTCTTTTGTCACACTCAACCATTTATGGAAAAGGTGTATCATAGCCATGAAGATTAGGTAACATCAAATGTAGGTGGCGACGGGGATTGTATGTAAGATTTAGTGAACAAAACACAGTACTTTTTTTTTTTAATGAAGCTTTCAGATCTCCAGTACCTTCTTGGTGCATTTCAATGTCCCTTAGTATTGCTTCAGTATTGCTGGGATGGTGAACACTAGGATCAAGGCTCTTGGCTAATTAAAAGATGGGCAGCAGCTTGCCCTTAATGAGATTTGGCTTCAGCCAAACGAAGCTCTCCTGGTATGTGGTGGTGTAAGGCTGTCAAGAGAAGCAGACCTCCCCTTAGATGAAGGGAGCCTGTCCCGATTAAATAGAAGTAAATCTTTTTTATTTATTTTTCAGTAATCCTCTCTCTAAAGGAATGAGCTTCTTTTTTTTACAATGGTGTCCCTGAGTGTACACAGGGGGTCCTTGAGAGCTTTGTAGACAAGAAGGCATCATTCACTTGAACTGGGATCTTGAAAGGGGGGGGGGGACCCACCTTAGCAATGCAACTTTTGTTAAACTAGACTGCATATAATTTTTAGAGCTCACAGTTCCTAAGAGATGTGTGAACGTTCTTCCCCCAGAAATGTTACTAATCTTAGTGAACATTTCTTAGCTGCCCTAAAAATGCCAGCTGAGTTCAGCTGAGCAGGACCACCATATTCCACCTCTCCTTTCAGTAGCAGCTGTGAAAGAACTTGGGATTTATTCAGATTTATTATTTATTATTTATTGATTTGATTTATTTTTATTTATTTTCACTGCTGTCAAAATGCTTACAGGGGAAGCCTAATGTGTTGCTTTAGCCAACATTTGGTAGGGACTTGAGACTAAAGGTTGGACCCATCATGGAAGAGGAACCAGACTGTGTAATGCTCCCAGTGACATTGTTGGGGATGAAATGGAGCTGAATTATTATAACATGACCTAATTACCAGGTATGGGGATAATAGTCTGTTAGGGCAAATGGAGCACTCTCCCACCAACCCCAGTGTACTCATAGTCATAACCCATCTGCCTGCTTTCTTGTTTATAGCTAGTTGGTAATTGTCCCTGGCTCCACCTGCTGTTGGCCTCCACCCTACCAGTTCCATTGGAAACCAGCCACCACTGACCCAAACTCAATTCCAAGCCCTACTATATGAGTTGGCCTCACAACTGGTCCTCACCTGCTCCCTTCCATTTAAGTGTTTAGTCAATACATTCCAGCTGTAATAAAATAATGTGAATTGGGATCTTGGATGCTTAAAGTCTCAGCTTAATCCACGGCCGTATTTCTGTTGGTGTGATTGCCTAATTAAAAGATCCATTAAAATGGAATGAATGGGGGAGTCTAAATGTTTTCCATTAGAATTTGTTTCTCTCTCTCTCGGGGGAAGAAAAATGAATCTCCCCAACTTTTGACCAAACAATGGCCACATTCACACCATACATTTAAAACACTATGGTGCAACTTTATACAGTCTTGGTTCCCCACCAAGAAATGTAATTTGTTAAAGAAGGTGAGAGTAGTTGGAAGACCCCCATTTCCGTCATAGAACTACAGTTCTCAGGGTGGTTTAACAATCAGTCCCTCTTCAGAGGAAGGCTATGTTCCTTTGAAAATATGTAGGATTGTCAAGTTTCATATTTCTTAGGCCCTATCTGCACTATCTACACTTAAAGTAGTACCATACTGCTTTAAACAGTCATGGCTTTCCCCAAAGAATCCTGGGAACAACAACAACAACAACAACAACAACAACAACAACAACAACAACAACAACAACAACAACAACAACAACAACAACAACAATATATTTATACCCTGCCCATCTGGCCGGGTTTCCCCAGCCACTCTGGGCAGCTTCCAACAGAAAAATGAAATAAAATAATCTATTAAACATTAAAAGCCTCCCTAAACAGGGCTGCCTTCAGATGTCTTCTAAAAATCTGGTAGCTGTTTTTCTCTTTGACATCTGATGGGAGGGTGTTCCACAGGGCGGGTGCCACTACCGAGAAGGCCCTCTGCCTGGTTCCCTGCAACTTGGCTTCTCACAACGAGGGAACCGCCAGAAGGCCCTCGGTACTGGACCTCAGTGTCCGGGCAGAACTATGGGGGTGGAGATGCTCCTTCAGGTATACTGGACCGAGGCCATTTAGGGCTTTAAAGGTCAGCACCAACACTTTGAACTGTGCTCGAAAACGTACTGGGAGCCAATGTAGATCTTTCAAGGCCGGTGTTATGTGGTCTCGGCGGCCGCTCCCAGTCACCAGTCTAGCTGCCGCATTCTGGATTAGTTGTAGTTTCCGGGTCATCCTTAATAAGGATGCTGAGAGTTATTAGGATATCTCTATTCCCCCCCCACAGAGCTACAATTCTGAGAGTTTCCAGTAATAAGAGATTGGTTGTTAAACCACTCTGAGAATCGTAGCCCTGTGAGGGGAACTAGGGGCCTCCAAGCGGTTTTCAGCACCCTTAACAAAAAACAGCTCCCATAATTCTTTGGGGGAAGTCACGACTGTTTAAAGTAGTACCATCATTTTTTAAACAGACAGTGTGAATTTTCACACAGCACTAAAGTGTAAAGTACAGCAAGCAACTGGTGAGAGCTTCTTCTTTTTTGTCCTAAAAAAATAAGAAAAAGAGTGAGTTTGGGGAAGAAGCAAGTCCAAAAGCCAAAGTCATTATTTTTACATGGAATGTTTCGCAGCAAACACAAACAACGGGGGGTCCTGACTGAACTTCTCTGCTTCCCTGCCGTTTGTGTGCATGATAGTTTGGCAATTACACAGCTTTGGTTGAAACAGTCAGTTAGGCAGGGAAGTTCACAGATACCGTGGGGAATGGGCGGGGGGGGGGGGGGTGCAGCAGGTTGGGACACTGCTTGTCAACAAGGAGAAGAACATGTCCCCATCTGCATGAATTTAAAAAATGATCCAGGCCTCCTGGCTTCTCTATTAATGCTTTTGCGAGAACGTGTTTTTTTTGTTTAAAGAAAGAAAGAAAGAAAACTACCCAACTTTGTTCTTTGTGTCTCGGAATCAAGGGGCTTGCAAGTTAAGGTATAAGGACACTGCAAATAAGGTTCTATGGTGAAGAGAATCTGTGGGAGTTTGCGGCTAATGAGACTTGGTGATGGCTTTGGACAGCATGCATGCTTAGGCAATGTGGGATCCGTGCATGCACAGGCACTCGAAGGCGCTTCCTGACACACATCGTCATGCATCTATAAAAGGGTGCATTCTGTTAATCAAGAACATTTGTTTTTAAATTCATTTGTTTCCTTAATAGAAATCCCAATATTATTGTTTCTCCCCTTGCAACAGAGAAATACCTAGAGACAGAATAGGCTGTTGGTTGCTTACTGATGTCACTAATTAGAACTAGTAAACTGGGGAGAACGGAGCGCCGGTTGTTTTTTGTTCGGTCAAGGAAGCCATTCAAGCACAGCTCTATACTCCTGTTCTCTCTCGCAACCAGGTGTGCTGCCTTAACTGTATGTCAGTCACCTCATGTGGCAGTTCAAGAGCTCAAGTCCAGATTCCCGGCAGCACAGAAGAAAGGAGACAAAAGTTAAATGAAATTGTTCTTCAGTAAGCGTGGCCTAGTTCTTAGTGAGGTGGCAAGCCAGTGTTATCTCTGCAGTAGCCATGAGTGGTCAGTGTGGAGGTATTGCAGAGTTCCCCTCCTGACAGGCACAGCTGCCACTTTCTTGGCCTGAGTGGGGTGGACAGGGCAGGGGGGTGTCACAGCCAGCTACCTGAATTTCCTTGCAGCTGTGTTTTTAGAACTCACTTCCAGTTTCTGAGCAGTCTCCAAAGAAAGCCCCATACACAATGCACTGCAGTAGTCAATCTTTGATCAGGGGTTGGCCTCAAAAACAATAGGGGACAGCCATGTGGCTCCAAGTGAGTTTTATTCTATTCCAAAGAATTCCAAGGAGCCACTCCTGCAAGCAACAACACTATATAGCCCCAAATCCATTGTTTTTTGGTAGTTTGTTAGCTAGTCAGATAAATGTACCAAGCTCCTTTAGGAGAGGTAACAGACTAAACAAACACATTAAAAGCCAGCGCAATTGCAAAATCTTCCCCTTCCTTCCATGACGAGATGGGGGCTTTTTATAAAAAGGTGTACGTTCTCCTCTGTTGTTCAGGATGCACGAAAACCACAACCTCAGTGTGGCGAGTCAATCTTAAATTACTGGAAAGACAGAGAGAGGAAGCATTAAGGTCACTGGGGAGGCCATAAGCTTCATCACTTATAGAGATGGGTAATTATAGAGTGTGATGGTGATGCCAGGCCCCTTTTCTGAGCCAACTGCAGTTTACAGCGCTGCTCCTGCTTACAAACATCCCAGAATCAAATGCATACTTTTAATAACAGGAAATAAATATGAGCTGAGGGAGTTTTTATTCCATAAATGTTCAAACAATGCCAGTGACTTGCCAATAAGGACCTCATCTGAGTCATTTTAATTATAAAAGGGAAGGGCAGGATAGCAGCGGATCAGGTCTACTTCAGAGTTGCATTGCCACACAGATTGAAATGCATCTCTCTTGGAGACTACAGCTAAGTCTGTCACAAGGGGAAGGCAACTGACTTGCAACATAACCCCCACTCCCCCCCACTTCAATAAGATGCAATGCAATGCAATGCAATAAAAAATAAAATAACTGGTCATGCAACAAACCACTCTTCGTCCCAATTGAATTCCCTCTGCATAAAGCTGAATGTATGTCAGGAAGTGTAATTTATTCCATAGCCCACAACTAAAATACCTGAATTGGTTAGAGCATGGTGCTGACAATGCCAAAGTTGCAGGTTCGATCTCCATAGGAGGCAACTGCATATTCCTGTATTGCAGGGAGTTGGACTAGATCAGGCTTCCTCAACCTTGGCCCTCCCATGATCCCTAGTTAGCAGGACCAGTGGTCAGGGATGATGGGAACTGTAGTCTCAAAACTTCTGGAGGGTCGAGGTTGAGGAAGCCTGGACTAGATGATCCTCAGGGTCCCTTCCAACTCTCTGATTCTATCAATCTATCCATCTATCTCCCACCTCCTTTACAGGGCACCTTGCGTGTTAAAATCAGAAGAGAGGATCCTATTGTTTTCTCCACTGCTCTCAGAATCTTTGCCTACTTGGAATGCATCTTTGAGTTCTGGTCATGTCTCTTGCTTATCTGGATAGATGCTAGAGGAGGGTGTGTGAGTATGTGCAGAAACTACCCTACTGTAGAAAGGTAAAAATGGTACCTTTGTACACTTTGGCACCTCCCAGTACCAACATGTTGCCCTCAGAAGGTTGTACAGAAGCGAATGTGGTGCTTGGGCTATAAAGGGTTGCCCACCCCCACCCAAAGATCCTATCAATATGTAGCTGTCATCATCATCTTGAACTCTCTCCTCCCTCTCTATCTAATAGAAGAATGGCAAATAAAATAAAAACCTGTTCCTCATCTATTATAACATAAAGCACTTGAAAATTGTTTTTTAATCAATAAAATAAAATAAAATAATAAAATAAAATAAAATAAGAAAGAGATGATGTTTCCAAAAAACAGAAAAGCAAAAAAACACACTGCCTGGTCAAGATCATGTGCCAGCAAGGGATGACCTTTTCTGATCGAAAACCTGATTAAAATGGCTTAAAGAAATCATTATTGGGGAGAAACATCTTGAAAAGATCTCCCCGAACGGGAAAGCTTCAAAGGCTTGGGGAGGATAACTAATGTTCTCAAAACTGGAGGTGGGGGGAGCAGCCCAGTCTTTGTGTTTTGTTCTCTGCATCACACTTCTCAAGCGCTGACCCCTCGTGCTCTGAATCTGCTGGGTTCTAAAGCTCTAAACTCTGAGCACACAATGCCCTTGAGTGGGGGGTTGAGGGTGTCATTCATCTGCACTGTCTGTCTCTGCATACATCTGCTTCCCTTCTTCACTGCAGACTGATATGGTGAAAACAATATGGTGAGAGCTACTTCACATTCTCTGCCTTATTAGAACAGGAACAGCATACTCCCACCACCACTGCAACTCTGAGTGGGTACTGCTTTATAAATAATACTTGGGGATCCAGAAGGCATATGAATCAATGTAGAAGGATCTATCTAAACAGTTTACTATATATATATATATATATATATATATATATATATATATATATATATATATCCATATATATATTGTATCCATTAAAACCAAAATACAACTTAAAACCAACTAATCAGTCCAATATAACCATGTAAAAATACATAAAAGAAAATTTCAGGGGATAATGTGAAACAAGGTCCAATCTTATGGGTCAGGGAAAACCTGCTCAAAAAGATTTATTCATAAGAGATAGAGAGATAGTTTGATAACATAAAGGAAATGTATTAAAAATGTTTGCTTCTTGTTCCTTGTAAAACTAAGGTACAGCCATGACTTCCGGATCCCACTGAGGCAAGCGACAGCTTCCCAAGGCATCACTATTAACTTTAAGTCATTTATTTGGAAATGTGATCTTTTCCTTCCTTTATTTAACAAGATTTATATACAGCTTAATTTTTTTAAAAAAAAATTCATGCCATTTACCTAGAATAATTTAACATATTATTAAGGAAACATTAAATATAAGCTGACATAAATTTATCAAAACGGATAGTCAACAGTTTTAAAAACAATATATTGTAAGTCTGGATAGGTTTACCTAAACAGAAAAGTTTTAGCAGGCTTCAAAAACAATACAATGTTGTTTAAAGGTAAAGGTAAAGGGACCCCTGACCATTAGGTCCAGTTGTGACCGACTCTGGGGTTGTGCGCTCATCTCGCATTATTGGCCGAGGGAGCCGGCGTACAGCTTCCAGGTCATGTGGCCAGCATGACAAAGCCGCTTCTGGCTGCTCACTTCATATAAATAGGGAATTCCAGAAAATAGGTGCTCACAGACACATTTGTGGCAGTCCACAACAAACATTATATGGTAGATGTAAAAATGTCAGTTACCCATATCAAGTGGACACGTATGGGGTGAAGCAATTCATCAAATAAATTGCTCCCAAACTCTTTCAGGTTTAATATACTGATACTGTAGTACTAATAGTAATGCCTGGAACTTGGCCCAGGAGCTCCACTGACATGTGACCCTCAGAAGGTCACCCAGAGGGATATGTGGCCATCAAACCGTGAATGTTTCCTCACCCATGACCTGGGACCTCTGTTCTTCACCAAGGATATGAGCATGTGGCCCCTTGGCCAAGCACTCAAGCCTCCACAGATCACTTTCGCTCCCTCCCTTGTCCCTGTTGTCTGCCTGGTTCTTGCTGACAGCCTCCCTTTCCACACCCTGCTTCTCCTCTCCTCTCCTCTCCTCTCCTCTCCTCTCCTCTCCTCTCCTCTCCTCTCCTCTCCTCTCCTCTCCTCTCCTCTCCTCTCCTCTCCCTCCTTCCTTCCTGTTCCTCTCCAGTTTGCCACAGGGGTGACCAGATATCCTACTGTAAGAGAGGAGAGTCTCCCATTTAATCTAGTCCAGCATTCTGTTCTTGCTGGGCCAACCAGATGCCCATGGAAAGCCCACAAAGCAGAAACTGAGCACAACAGTGCCCTCCCCACTTGCGGTTCTCAACAACTTGTATTCAGAGACATAGTGCCTCTAACAGGGGAGGTAGAACATAAGGCATCATGGCTAGTAGCCACCGAGAGCCATTATCGTTAATGGCAATCAATGCGTGTGTTTTACGGTATTTTTAACGAATAAATAAAGGAACTCCATCTTGTCATTTCCATGTCCTTTCCCCATAAATGACCCAACTTTTAAAAGAAGTCTGTGACAACATGTTTGTTTGTTTGTGTGATATTTCGTATTTTTAAAAGCAGGTTTAAAAATTTCCATGCTAACTGCTAACACTATGCTCGAATGGCAGGTGGCATTGAATAGTTTAAACCTCCCATTTTCAGCTTCAATATCTGACACTGACTCATGTAGGGCACAGCAACGGGATCAGTTTGAGCAAATCCCTCCTTCGCTCAAAGACACATTGTCTTATCAGTGGAGAGTGAAAGTGCAGTTGGAGTATAACGCAAGCCCATTTCTCGCAAGCTCAGAGCTTAAGCACTTTGTTATTGGTTATTAGGGCTGGAGTCCCAGAGATAAACTACAACTACTGTACCCCAGTTAAGGGCAAGTAAGCAAAATCCCCGACAAAAGTCTGTTGTAAAATGATGAATAAGCCTCCTAAATTGCCATAAGGCACAAGTGACAATGGAATCGTATTTGTCAGACATGCATTGTAACCCTAAGGTTATCGTACTGGGCCAGCAGATACAGAAGGAGTATTTAACATTATCACCCCTAATCATTTTTCCTACCGGCTAAAAAACTCTGCTGGGAGTACTACCACTTAGAGGTAGACGTGTGTTCCACTGGATGTTGTAGAAAGCATTTGGAGAAGGGAAAAGAAAACTATATCAAAGACTGCTGTACTCCTACTCATACGATATATGAGGAGTGAGTGTGTGTGTGTGTGTCCCTATGAGGGACACATGTATCACACAGAAACTTACTTAACCATGTCCCCAAACGCCTGGAGTTTTAAATAATAAAATACTGCAGATTACTACTTTATTGGTTAAAAAAAAAAGCTTATGAAAAATTATCTCTTGCCCTGTGGGAAGACATTTTATCTGAAATTATAGCAACTCCAAAAGAGCACTCTGATATCAAATTTAGAACTTAAAGCAGCTTTCCATAACATTTGCTCTCAAGAAAAAATAAAATAGGCCACACTGTATTATTCCTATGGCAAATGAAACCATAAAGTGCAACTCTCCCTTTGGAAAGGGAGACATTTTATCTTCCTTAAGTCTTCTTCCCTTGTAGGTCCATTATAGCTGCTTCACCTGGCATAACCTCAAGGTCTGTCTATTTCAGTTCTCCCAGTTTATCATTTCCCCCGAATTTTAGATTTATTTCTCCACCTTTCTGCAATTTGCAAATCATTTTTTTTCCTTAAAAATTATCACAAAAGCGTGTCAGCATTTTTATGCAAATTTATCCTATTAAATGCATTTTTTTGCAAGGCAGTTTTCCTTCATACAATGCATTTTTTGCATGTTAGCTTCACTGCTATGCATCTGTATGTACATGTTAGGCTGGCATGTGCATTTCTATACACATTACTTGGTTGGAGAACTATATTGCAAAATTAGAACAAGTGAAAATTCTGAAGGATGGCTGTGTTATGGTTTCTGCATTTTTGGGGAACGTGCAAATTTGGTAGCTTTGCCTTTAATTGTGAACTGATTCAAATCCCCCCTCCCTAGCATTTTCCATATCAGGGGTGACTCCCTTAGGGCCTCCCCCCCCCCTACTGTTTGCTGCAGGACTTCTTCCATTTTCTGGGTTTACTATTCAGTAGTTTGTTTTCCTCTCATTTCAGGGGCCAGAAGTTGTTTACTGAAGATAAAGGTCACCACCAAGACCAAAACTTTTAAAGCAGGCTTCCTCAAACTTGGCCCTCCAGATGTTTTTGGCCTACAACTCCCATGATCCCTAGCTAGCATGACCAGTGGTCAGGGGTGATGGGAATTGTAGTCTCAAAACATCTGGAGGGCCGAGTTTGAGGAAGCCTGTTTTAAAGCATTCTGTCACAACCAATCCACTTTTTTTTAAAAAAAAGATCTTTAAAACTTTTTATTTGCTGTTAAGAAAGTGACAGGGAAATATCCTGAAAAATGTGGGGTGAATGAATGGTTGATGAGAAGATGTGCAAACACCATCCAGTGATGTCCATTGAAGTGTCATACACTGTGCCCATTTGTGTGAATGAAATTTAGCACGACCTGCTGGTATATTAGTCATATAGCCACAGTTCCATAGCATTACAGACCCTGCAGTGTGAAAGGAACATTAGAAAATGGGGCAAAAGTGCTAGAGTTAAAGATGGGGAAACTAATGTAATATTCCCCGCATCTGAATGCACCAGATATAGTCTGACTTCCACATAAGCTTTGCGCAAGTCAATCTGGATGAATGCTGAATAAACAGGTTCTCGGTGGGAGCCCAAAAGACAGTTGTTGCAAAAAAGGTTGACAGTTAACACACAGACACACACCAATTTCAGTCTTTAGGCAAGAAAGGCTTAGTAAAGGTTGGAGGAACTTGAAGCCCATAATGATTTATATCCTGTGAGCTGGAATGCAACTTTAAACATGGTCTTTGCTTCCAAGTTCATCTTGTCATCCCTAGATAAATATAAATTAGGACAAACCAAAATAAATGGGTGGGTACCAAAAATCCACAGAACAACTAACCATAATGGTGGAGCTAGTCCCTCAATTCAATAGCAAAAACAGCACATTACTAGGTTTAAATAACTGGTTGGGCTGAAATGAAATATTATTGGACAGAAACGCTCATTTAGTATGATACAAACAAGTCAAAAAATAGTCAGGGTACAACCACATAAAATAAAACACTGACCAGATTTAAGTATAAACTGATCGTCTTCTCATGTTTTTGGATTCGTGTGATTATAGGCTGCAAGGCTCCATAATGTACCTTTAGAAAATAAAAAGTCTTGTTCACTGGAGTTGCCAAACACAGCTTCTTCTTTTTTTAAAAAAGTAAAATAAAATAAACACACACATTTCTGCAGACAGAAAGGTGCCGATCAAAAGCAATTCAAAATGAAGGACTTCTTTGCAGAAAACAGATGGAGTTCAATGCCAGAGGATACTGCGGTGACCACAATCATATGACGTGTAGCTATAGAGGACTAAAGTTGTTGAGGGCAGAGTACTTTGTGGCTATGAAGAATGGAAACAACAATCCAACCACTGTGTTTGTAGCCCATAAAGATAAAGGGACCCCTGACCATTAGGTCCAGTCGTGACCGACTCTGGGGTTGCGGCGCTCATCTCGCGTTATTGGCTGAGGGAGCCGGCGTACAGCTTCCAGGTCATGTTGCCAGCATGACTAAGCCACTTCTGGCAAACCAGAGCAGTGCACGGAAACGTCGTTTACCTTCCCGCTGGAGTGGTACCTATTTATCTACTTGCACTTTGAGGTGCTTTCGAACTGCTAGGTTGGCAGGAGCTGGGACCGAGCAATTGGAGCCCACCTCGTTGTGGGGATTCGAACCACCGACCTTCTGATCGGCAAGCCCTAGGCTCTGTGGTTTAACCCACAGCGTCACCCGCGTCCCTTGTAGCCCAAAGAGCTCCCCTTATACTAGATGATGAGGATGACCAGTAGGTGATTGTGGCCAAGCGCATCACCCAGAACTGGAACAAAGCAAGGGAGCTCCAGAGCAGGGGAGAAGAACAGGGATGCCTCACTGAGTTCAGTCTTCCCTTGGCTGACTCCACATAGCCGGTCCAGGAGGTGGCCCTGGATATCAGCCTCTTCCTCCTTAGCCTCTGTGTTGTATGTGTAGACTTAAGCAAGGAGGAGGATGGGGACAAAGCCAGAAATGGCTGGCTCCACCTGCCATTGGCTCTGGCTCCATCAGCTGTTGCCTATTGTGCCACCTACTGTTGGCTTCCCTACCTTCCACCCAGTCCCACTGGGCACCAGCCTACACTGGGGGTGCAGACACTTTGCAACTGAAGGACTATCTTCCCTCTGGGGGCCATGTGGGTGGAGCAATGGATACAACTCTGACTTTTATAGTATGCTGAGTGACACCCGGCTTCCTTGTCTGCAACCAGCAGGCAAGTGGTGATGAGGGAAAGAAGAAGACAGAAAGGAATAAGAGGGAGGCAGACAATGTATTATTGAATTCGTGAAAGTTAAATGCATGTGTGATGTGACTACACTGTATTTTTTAATGAATGGCCCTTGTTACATGTGTGTCAAGACAATTTGCAAACACATAATATAAGCAGTTACAAATGGTTATTCAAACAGTACACAAAATAACTTAAGACACGGTTGGAGGAGGATACAAAATAAGCTTGTCGAAACTTCAAACGTTTCTGGAAAGTAAAGGTATTGAAACAGTTCTCTAATGCAAAAATTGTGTAATTCAGCAAGTGAATCAATGTCCTAAACATGGAACATGCAAGCAGGTGGTAATATCCTCAGAAATAAAGGCACAGTTTCACACATATCCATCATCATTATTATTTCAAGAGTAAGGCTAGTTTTCATATCTTTAGTTCAGGCAAGCTGGTTATTTTATGTCACTAATGGCTCCAAAATATCCTACATTATCTGTGCTTTTAATGAGTAAAACATAGTACCTAATTCATTCCAATACTATTTCTCACTAGTACATATTTCACCCTTTCTTTTAGTAATAAATGTCACAATACTACTCTAAAAGAATGACAAGAGAAAGCTTAGAAAAACAGCCCCTTATAAAACGATACACATCCCTTGACAAACCTACTTTGCAGAGGCTTTGAAAACAAAAGGCAGATTCCATTTCTCTATTCACATTTTGGCCATGTCAAATGTTTCACACTCTGCCCTCCCTGCCCCACAGCAGGAAGCATAAAGCTGTCTCAATTGCTAGCGGTGGATCCAGCAGATGGCAGCGTTGCCTTCTGCCACTTGGTACCTACTGGATGGGTTCCAGTGGACATCTTTATTCACAGCAGCTAGAGAAAGTCATTGTCCTAAGGCAATTTTGTGCTGTCTCTTCCTCCTAATGCAGATGGAGTCTGTGGGTCTGAAACACAGGTATAAGTACTACTGCAGTCCTTCAAAAATGCTGTTTCCCTTTTAGTGTCTGTGTGCCACACTCCCTTCCCCAAAGATGACGACAGTGGCTTTTGCTTGAGAGTAAGAAAGAGATCTTTATTTGGGCTGATGAGAGTACAGGCTCAGGAGCAAGCACAAGGTCCAAAAGTCACACAAGTCCAAGATACATGAGCAAGACAAGATGTTCAGATCCAAACTACTGTATGAAAATTTCCCAACAGTAGGAACACCCATCCCACCAAACTTTTAAAGATGGGGCAGGGGGAGCTCATGCATGAGACGTTCTTGCTCTGTGGGACTTCTGAGTGCGCATGCATACCCTTCATCTCGGTAGATGTGTCTCATCCCACCAATAGAGTTGGAGCCTGGTTCTCAGTGACTGTGTCCTGCCCCTCTGCTTCTAACTCTGCCACCACCATCTCCTGTTCAGACCTTTCCTTGCTTCTTCTTCTTCTTCTGCTGCTGCTGTTGCCACCATCTATCAGAGGTAGGGCTTCAGTCTGAGCCAGATTACACTAGAGAAGAACCATCAGAGGTGAGCATTCCCACATTTTTATTCAAAACTGGCCAGTCACAAAGTTCAGCGCTATTCCCTACAATTGCACACAAAACCCAAACACCAGCTCTGACCAAAATGGCACGTAGGTTGACATTGTGTTACTTTGAAGTAGCATTGGCATTCAAGAGCAGGGTTTTCTTCAAGTAGGATTGTGGTTGTGCCTGTCTGAATGCTGGCCTCATCCAACCTAACACCCCTCCACACAAAAAACACTCTTAAAATAAGGGGGTGTACATACTGAGGTCTCCCATTTTAATTCATTATATGTGTTATAGAAATGAATATCAGATGTCAAGGCTGGCTCCAGGTCAAATCACAGTGTGATTCAAAAGGTCCCTCTGACAGCAGCAGACCCGGGACAGCATTGACCACCCCATCTTGCTATGAACTTACTGGCAACAGTGCAGTCTCCAGAAGTCAGCTGTAGGGAATGTGGGGAATTTGAAATTCAAGAGGGTCACAGCTGTCTACTGCTGCTTTTAGGGGAAGTGTAGTAGGCGAGTTGACTTAGGCCCAGAGCGGACATCAGGCAAGTTGGCTGCAGGCCCAGCACCCTGGTAGCTGCCCAAGGTTACCAAGTGTTGGCGCCAAGCCTATCCAATGCGACTAAATGGTAAGGAGCTTCCTTGGCCTTTGAAAGGGCCCTGGCTGACTTTGAGAAAACTAGTTCTCAAGAACTTATTTGTCTTTAAGTGATAAGACCTGGGCAATTTTCAAGCAAAGAAGGAAGCACTGATTAAGGGGATGTTCTAATTACTCAGCTCATCGTTGCAATAACAGTTAAAAGAGAAAAGGAAAGATGCACTTTGATGCAGAATTCCTCTCATTAATTTTAGAGACAATCCCTAATGCAGTCTTAGGAAGTGAGCCAAGTAAGATAAATGAGGTTGAATTTGGGGAGCATCTAAAAATCAGTTATTAAAGGCAGGAACAGTGCAGAGGTGATGGGGTGGGTTTCTTTGGCTGGGAGAGGAAGGTTGTTTAGTTAAGCTTTTTGTCTGCTCCTGTTACATCTTCCATATTCAACCATTTTAAGAGGCTGGTTGTTCTTCACAAGTAACGAAATAACAGGGATAATTACTTATTGAAACTCTTTCGCTGTGCATAATGAGCAGTGTTTAAACTAGTGAATCTTGGTTAGACTTTACCTGTTGCAACCACACACAAAGAGATTGTTTGTAGGTAAGAAAATGATAGTGCTGTTTATTGTAGGAAATGCGTAACTTAGATAGAAAAATTTCTAGTTCTTGTCTAACTAAATAGCTTAGAGAAGAACATGCAAGTTATGGAGAAAGTAATGGCCTTTTCCACCATGAATAATGAAGTGAAAACATTTTTAAGCATCATGAAACATTTATAGCCCTAACAAAGAGAATGAAACACATTACCACCAAAGGTGAGAAAACAGTCAAGGAGAGTGCAGATTTTATTGCTACCAAGCTGAAGAACCCAGGCCATAGGGAAAGAGAAAGTGAAGCACTTGAGATCATGAGGTCCCGTCAGGTTGCTCACAAATTGGCGCACAAGATTTCCCAAAAACATTTAAAAATACATAAATAAATAAATAATGGAAATTCATTAAGCAATCATTTGTTTCCTTATGATCATCCTAGAAATTGAAATGTCCACTAAACTACAAAGGTGGCACTGGTTGCAAGCAATATCAGTAGACCTATATGGGGCAGGAGGAGGGTGTAGACCAGGCATCCCCAAACTTCGGCCCTCCAGATGTTTTGGACTACAATTCCCATCTTCCCCAACCATTGGCCCTGTTAGCTAGGGATCATGGGAGTTGTAGGCCAAAACATCTGGAGGGCCGCAGTTTGGGGATGCCTGGTGTAGACAGAGAGATGGACACATCAGCTTATTCCCATTCTGTGTCAGTATGGCATGTGCTCAACTGTAGGTCAATTCTGCCCCATCTTTTGTGGATTTTTTTAAATAAAGAAAATGCAAGGATAGAACCGGTAACCTTTTTCACATACTGCTTGCATTACTCCCTGTATAAAATGAAGCATGTGGCTGCCCTTTTTAAAAACAACAACAACAAAAACCTGGTGCAAACAGCCCAATAGATATGTCCGCATTAAGGCTGTGAAATGGCAGTATCGAGAAAATTACACATTAGCCATCTCCATTATAAAGAAGCTGTCATCTTTCAGCACAAGGTGATCCATTAATCATCTAACAATCATTCATCCATTCTTTCCCTGAGACATTCAACTGTGGTCTTTTCTGTCTGTCGCCGTTGATCATCCAGGTGGAAATTAGAAATCCCAGAGCATTTTTTTAAAAAAGAAGAAGAAGAAGTGGAAGGGCCAATCTGGTGACCCTCAATCATGAGAGAGAGGGGGGGGCAGAGAATGGTTTCTATTGTCCACAGCTGTATGGGAAGCTATAACTAAGCTTAAAAGGCATCACATTTACCAGTGGCATTTTTATTCCCCTTGCGCCACCAGTGATGAAGGCACTCTGAGATACCATGAATCTGGAGGGAGCTACCTAGAATCATAATCTACGCTCATTTGTTATTTACAGATTCCGACAGATCATTTGCCAAAAAATTAAGACATACACCTGAGATTCATTTGAAGAGATTTTTCATCATCAGTGGAACAATCTGTCTCATGTATTCTTCTCTGCCTGAAGACAGCCAATAACAGAAACAGCTGAGCACCACAAAAATGGCCACATCCATACCATACATTTAAAGCACTCTTATACCATTCTAACAGGCGTGGCTTCCTGCAAAGAATCCTGGGAAGTGTAGTTTGTTAAGGGTGCTGGGGGTTGTAGCTCTGTTCTCAGCAGCCTTAACAAATTGCAGCTCCCAGCCTCATTTTGTGAGAAGCCTTTACTCTTAAAGTGGAAGGAGAGTGGTTCCTAAATGTATGGTGGGGATGTGAGGAATAATCTCACATAGTGGAAAAAGAAGGATGAGCATACGATGGTGATAAGTGGCTGGGCAGAATGGTTTGTCAATACATGTTTAGGGGCTGAGCAAGATAACAAACTGAGCGCAGAGAAACAACTTGTAGGAGGTACTGTGATTGACAGCAGAGGATCACATGCATACCTCAAGAAGCGGTGGGACTACAGCACCCTTATTAAGCAAATTAATCAATTAGATTAATTGATGAGAATAATTTTTCATTGCCTAAAAATGTAATTTGGATTAAACTGGCTTGCATCCAATATTAGTTCTACTCTAAGTAGACCCAATTGAAATTAATGGATACAGCTAAATTAGGCCCATTAATTTCAGTGGGCCTACTTGGAGTAGGATTTAATTGGATACAACCACCAGCAAATCAAACACACACACACACACACACACTTAACTTCACTTCTAATATTTCTGATCTTAAGTTCAGCACCCGACATCTCCACATCCGTTTTTGATTTTATTTCAAAGGGTCCTAATCTGTATTCTAGTGTGAATGTCTCCTAGCATACCTATTTTTCTAAGCAATTTTGTTCAAATGAGCAATTTCCCCTAACACAAAGCATGCCCTTTTATTTACATTTTACCCGAAGATGTGCATTTTATGTCCCCAACACTTGGCAGAAGAACCACATTGCAAAATCTGGAGGAATACACAGTTTGAAAGAGGGCTGTGTTTCAGTTTGCATATTGTTTTATAAAGTGCAAATTAGAGAGATTTGTGTTGAAATGCAACCGGGTTTGAATTTCTCCCACCATCCCAGCTCCTAAAGCATGTGAGCCGCTGCACTCAGGCATCAGTTTTCCTTTGGGTTTGAACTCTGCTGGCATTGCTCATTTTGCCAGTGCAAGGCTGGTCCTGGCTTATGCAACCTGAGCTGGCTCTAGGCACACTGCATCCTGCTTGATACATCGTTTGTTGTTGGGCCGATGATTTATATGTCAGGTGCCTGAGGTAGCCACTCTCAATTTTTCTGCAATTAAGGAGGGCAGGCTGGGGCAGTTGACAAACGGTCCTCCTATAGCCTTTTTGCTGTTGCTATTATCCCGTGGATATCTTTTAAACTAATTCATCCCTTTAGAACCCACAAGGTTTGGGTTGATAAATCAAGTGAGACCTGCGTGTGCCGGGAGCTGATTACAGGGTCATTCCTTAGCAGCAATGTTTGACCAGAGTTTCACAACTTCATATTTTATCTAGCAGCTGGGTGATGTATCACTGCTAATCCCAATGCAAAGCATCAGGAAATAAAAAAGGAGGAGGAGGAGGAGGCTGTGTTTATAATAAATCACTGACAAGCAATGCTTGACCTTTTCATTTCCTACAAGGTATTTCATTGTAACGCCACAGACAAACAGGATTTTTCATCGGGTGCTTAATATGCATCAGAAAAGAACAAAGGTTTATAAGCACTGAAGAACAGGCAAACTACTACCCCTGAAGATATACCAACTTCTTCAGATAAACACATTAAAAATAGTGTTATTCCAACAATACTGATATCGTATTGAGGACCTCTGCCCCCAGCCACTGGAGTGCATAGTATAATAAAAGCTGCTAATCTCATTACTTGTTGATGAGAAGTTGTATTTTTAAAAAGATTTTCTTCTTTATTGTATTATTATTATTATTATTATTATTATTATTATTATTATTATTATTTTATTTTGCTAGCCACTTGTTAAGCAAATGTCTCCAAGTGACTTACAACACACCTAAAAACCTTAATCATAGCTGCCAAGTTTTCCCTTTTCTCGCGAGGAAACCTATTCAGCATAAGGGAATTTCCCTTAAAAAAAGGGAGAACTATGGCCTTAATACAAATACATTATATCATTAAAAAAGCAAAACAACCCCTCTAATTCCAAGACTTCAGTATTTTTAAATAACATCCACTCTTTCAGCCAGCTCCAGCACGCAGCTTCAAAATATCTTCTTAAATCTGGAACTGCAAATCCCCCAAATTCTTTTGGTCTCATCATTATTTCTGATTTTATTCTGGCTTTTTGCCCTTGCCATATAAAATTGGCAAATGTCTTTTTGCCAGTCTTTAAAATGTTTTGTCCTGATTACTATTGGGATGGTTTGGAATAAAAATAGGATTTTTGGTAATATCACCATTTTAATCATTGACACTTTTCCCCATAGTGATAGTTTTAATCTGTTCCATTTTTCTAAACTTCCTTTAATTTCTTTCCGTTTTTTTAATATAGTTGTCTTTAAATAAATTCGTATTTTTATTTGTAATCCAGACACCTAAATAATTTACTTTATTCTCTATTTTTAATCCTGTTATTCTTTCTAATTCTTTTCCATCTTTCTCTCCCATATTTTTAAAGCAATTTTGACTTGTCTTTATTCAATTTAAATCCCAAAACTTCACCAAATTCTTTTCATTTTTATTAATGCTTTCTGGATACTTTCTGCTGGTGTTTCGGTTGTTATAATCACGTCATCTGCAAATGCTTTTACTTTGTAGCATTGTGTCCCCAAATTTATACCCCTTATTTCCTTGTCTTTCCTTAATGTTATTAGTAATGTTTCCAATACTGTAATAAATAAGAGTGGTGACAAGGGGCAACATTGTCTTGTCCCTCTTTCCATGTTGAATTCTTCCATGATTCCATTATTTCTAATTAATTTAGCTTTTTGTTTTTTTTATAAATTGCTTGAATTCCATTCATAATTTTATTTCCTATTCTCAAACTTTCACATGTATTGATTAGAAAGTTCCAGAAAACACTATCAAATGCCTTTTCGGCATCCACCAACAGCATTGCTTTTCTTGCTTGGTTTCATTTCCGCGTATTCCAATAAATCAATAATTATCCTGGCATTATCTTTAATTTGTCTTCCTGGTAGGAAGCCGGTCTGATCCTTTCCTGTTATTCTTTTTAGAAATATTTTCATTCTATTTGCTAAGACTCCTGTAAAGATTTTATAATCTATATTTAATAGGGAAATTGGCCTATAATTTTTAATTAATTTCAAATCTGTTCCTTGTTTTGGGAGTAGAGTTATTAGAGCTTCCTGCCAGGATTCTGGGATTTACCCCTTTTTCTAATATTTCATCCATAATTAATTTAAGTTTAGGTGCAATTATTTCTTCTAATTTTTTATAATATGTTACCGAAATTCTTCCTTCATGTTTCTTATTACTTCTTTAATTTCTTCTAATTCAATATTTGAATTTGAACTAGCATATTCCATTTCATTGACTTCTGGCAGTCTATTCTCTATTAGGTATTTTTGGATTTCCTTTTTCTCTTTTCCACTTTATACAATTTTTTATAATATTTTATAAATTTATCTTTAATCTGCTCCGGTTCGGTAATTTCTTCATCTATAATTTTATTTATTACTCTTTCTATTTGCCTTTCCTTGATAAGCCAGGCCAGCATTCTACCGGGTTCATTCGGCTGTTCAATGTATCTTTGTTTTGCCCATATAATTTTTTTCCCAACTTCTCTATTTATTAAATTAGATAGGTGGAATTGTAAATTTTTATGTGCTGGAGTATTTCTTAATTTCTTGGAGGTTTTTTTTTTTACTATTTTTTCTTTTTCTTTTATTTGTTTATTTCCATAATACTATTTTATTTGTTTCTCTTAATCCTCCATTTGTTGTATTCCATATCCTCTCATGTAAGCCTTACCCAGATTGTTTTCCTGTCCGTACCTTGGCTTTCATTTATTTCAAAGAATTCTTTCAATGTTTATTTCATTTTTATTACCCTTTGTTCACCTCGACACACCTCATCGTTCATTCTCCACCTCCCCTTGGTGTGGTTTTTGAATTCCATGTGATGAACCGTTACTGGATTATGATCTGATATGGATCTATTCAATATTTCCACATTATCTAAATTCAACCTCAATTTCTTTGATAGCCAAATTGCACCTATTCATTCCCCTGATTTTTTCGCATCTGAGTAGTAAGTAATGTCCTTTACACTGGGGTTTTTTGTTCTCCAGGCATCATATAAATTAAAAATTTCAATTAAATGAAAAAAGGAGAGTGGTAGTCTACCTGAATTAGATGTTCTGTCTCTTTGTGTTCTATCCATTTCTATGGATGTCACCCAGCTTAAACCCCCCCCCCCACAATTACTGTATTTTCACCAACATAGTCCCATAATTTCTCTTCTAAATTCCTGTAAAATTCATTTCTTGATTTAGTTACAGTGGTTAAATTTCCTAAATTATTGGTATAGGAACTCAAGAGTGGTTTGTGAGAACCATGCGGCTAAACTGGAGCAACCAGCTTAGCCCATTCACATGCCAAGCTTCTCAGGTAGACTGGGGGAGAACAAAGGCTTGATTGCCTAGCTTGATTGCATAGTTCATGCTATGGTTTTAACCCTTTCATGTATTAATTAGACTTAAGTATGTTGGTTATATAAGGCTGGTTATCTCACAGGAGAGACATTCAGCTTCTCAGTGGCCTGATCTCCTCTGGACATCCTTTTTATTGTTCATCCATAATCATTCGTGCTCATGATGGTACCAGTGCAATAATATGTGGTCCCACTTTCAATACTGTTTGATGTCTGCAAAGCTTATGGCAAGAACATACTGGCTGGTATTCAGCACTAGTTCTGCTCAGATTAGATGTTCTGAACTTAATGGACATGACCAATTTAGGTCCATTAATTTCAATGGGTCTAATCTGAGGAGGACCTAGGCCACATTCACACCTTTACATTTAGAGCACTATGACACCACTTTAAATACTCATGGCTATCAATAGTAACAGGGCCGTCTTAAGTATACCTGGCGCCCTGGCACCGTGGTGTGACGGATCTCTCCAGCGCCCCCGCCCCGCCCCGTTTCCCAGCACGGCGGGTGGCTGCAGCTGTGCGGCGCCCCCTTGGCGGCCCAGCGCCCTGGCACCCTGAGCCACACAGCCTGGCCGTAGGGCCGCCCCTGAATTGTAAGGCTATCAGTGACTACCAGCCATGATGTTTGTGCCCTGCCTCCACAATCAAAGGCAGTAATGCTTCTAAATACCAATTGCTGAAAACTGCAAGAGAGGAGAGTGCTATTGTGCACGAATCCTAGTTATGATTTTCCCACACGCTTCTGGGTGGCTACTGTAAGAAAAGGATGCTGGACTAGATGACCCATTGGCCTGATCCAACAGGGTCTTCTTATGTTAATACGTGCATGGAATCCAACTCCCATGACATGACAATATCACCCCAGCACCACATGAATTAGTCTTCAATGAGGAAATGAACAGAATTTCAGATCTCCAAGCAAATAACCATTTGCAAAAATGATTGCACATTGAGAAAGTGAGAATATTCATGTTTGTCCAAAGCCTACAGCCCTAACATCTGGAACATGCTGGCAAATTCCTCGCATTGCTGGCAGAGGTGAGGTAGCTCTACTCCCTCTTGTCTCACTTGTTCTGTTGATTTTGCTCCTTTTAGGCAGTACTTTAAATTCAACATAGCAGGCAAGATTCTTCTCTGAGATAGGGCAAGGCAGCAAGCTTTTGAAAATAAAGGCCAGATCAAGATTGTTGGGTTTCACATTTCACTTAAAACAAAGCAAAATAAAAATCAGATCAGATTCAGTTGATAAAGCTTTCCAGGAAATTGGTGTGTGTGTGTGTGTGTGTGTGTGTGTGTGTGTGTGTGTAATGATAAAATAAAAAGTTGTCAAAAACCCTGAGCTGAACAGATCAGTGGTCCCAATATGTAGCCACAATGCCTTTCTTCAAGTCAACACAATAATTCTGATCCCATCTGAATTTAAGGGGGGGGGCAGGAGTCTTTGATGTGCAACAACTGGTCACCACTGGTCTGATCAGAAGAAATACTGGACTAAATGGACAGTGGTGGCTCTTGCCCATTGGGAGTGGCAGGACAGAACGCTGGGAACCCAGACAATACGCGGAGCCAGAACTAATGTGTGACAGAACCAATTCATTCTAGTTTTGTCCCCATCCACTTTCCAGCAAAGTTCTACAAGGATGTCATTAGAGGAGGAAACTGACAGGCAGCGCCATCACCCAGACTCCTTATTAAGTAGGAAGGCAGACATGTGGGTGCTGGCTGAGGGGAGACTGGGGTTGGTGGGACTGTGTCCCATTCAAACATGACGGGATACCCTCAACTAAAGCAGCTACCTATTTCTGTACAAATTAAAAACAAAAGATCCACCCTCCACCACTGAATCTAGGCACACACTCAAGACTCCATGTCTCCCTTTTTCGATTCTGACTCCCAGGAAATCTGCTTCTCTGCACTCTGCAAAGTAAGATACAGTATACATTTTTTAAAAAATGTACTCCTGTATGAGCCAATGTTGTGGCAACCCTTGTGAAGGGTAATTGGACAATGAGTTGTCACTATAGTCCATTGACACAGTGGCCTCCATATGTAATTAAATCAAAATGTCTGCGAACATTTTTAATGTCAGAAAAACATTTACAAAAGGGAAACATTAACTTGTCACTCATTGAACTGGAACATTGCAGGCTGCGGCTTACGGATTCAAAAGGTCTCTGTATAATGACAGCTCTTCGACCTGTAAAGATTTCAAGCTCCCTTGAAATTTTTGACAGTGTCCCCCCCCCTTTTTAAGGCTAACATTTTAATAAGCCATTTGTTGATATTTCTGGATTGAGTGTACTGAGGTGATGGGGCAGATTGGGGGCACATGTAGCTGCCATAATCAGGAACATGATGAGAACATAAGAAGAGCCTGCTGGATCACACCAATGGCTCATCTAATCCAGCATCCTGTTCTCACAGTGGCTGCCCAGATGCCCATGGGAAACTCTCAAGTCCAATCCTCTTTTAAAGCCATACAGGTGTGTCATCCCTGGACATAATGTCCATCTGCATAATCTTCCAAGTGATGAGGAGGATATTGCTATTTCTTTGACACCCTGGGTCCATTTGAGAGGAAAAGAGTATTCCAGGTGTTGTGTTTTGCAGAGTCACCCTTCCCATAGGGTCTAGTGGCTCGTTGCGCCAGGGCGCCAGCCTCTCAGGGGAGCTGGCGGGGCGCAACCAACCACTAAGCCCTGAGCAACGGCACCGCTGGCGTCTGGGAGCACCGCGCCAGCCCCGCTGAGGCTGCTCCAGGGCGGTTGGGAAAACCTCCAAGACGCTGAAGCTGGCGAGCCATGGTCCGGAGTTGGAAGTCTCTCCCGGGTTGCACTGCTTCCCGACTTCCCCGGCTCCTGCCCCGGCCCAGCAGAAAAGGATGAAGAAGCGCAAGGAGCTCAATGCACTCATTGGACTGGTTGGAGGGAATGGGGACCGGGGAAGCGGGAGCAGCGGCAGCAGCGGGCGCAAGAAGAGACACCCGAGGAAAGGCTCCACCGGCGTTGGCGTGGTGGAGAAGGCTGGCCTGAGCCCTGAGCAGCTGCTGGCCGAGATATGGCTATGGCTGAGAGGCGAGCGCGGAGCAAACCCGGCGTGCCATGACAACGCCCTTTCCGCTGCCCCGTGCATAGTCTTTGCCCTCCTGGTGAACTTCCCTCGGGATGCCCCCTGCTGGCTGCTGCATGGGGCACCCTGAGGGCAGGAGCCACCTTGGCCCCGCTCCTCTAGGGCTGCGCCGGCTAGCCCACTGACAGGTGTCCCCCAAAAGCCCAGCTACTCCGAGCAGGTGCCCTACCCTGCCCCTTCAAGCTCTGGAGATGCTCCTGGCTGCCGCCACAATCCCTAAAGCTGCCGGCGGGAGCCTGCAAAGCCGGGGCTCAACTCTGGAGCCACCAAGCCGGGGTTCCGGGGGGGGGGCTGGAGGCGCTGCCCCCGGAGCTCTAAATTTTGGGAAAGGGAGGGGGCCCTGGAGGGATATTTGAGCCACGGCGCTGGATGTGCTTAAGACGGCCCTGGTGTTTTGGTTCAAATATTGTTTTGAAAATTGCAAGTCTGGTAGGTCCTCCACCCCTCAGCACCTGTCAAATGATTAGTTGCTTGACTTCCTTGAAACATTGTCTGAGAGATCATTGGGAAGTGGCTGATCCTGATGAAGCCTTTCTAAATTTGGCCCTCAAATAATGCAACATCCAGGACAGTGAGGTTGAATCTGGTATAACTCAATGGGGTCTGGATTGCATCATGCAATGAAAACAAGTGGAAGGAGCAGAAGTAGAGGCTGCATTTCTTTGGCTCTTTATTGGTTGGAAAACCCCTAAGGATGCCAACAAAGGAGATGGAGCAGAGTATTAATATCTAAGCGAGGAGATCAAAACCAGTTGATGTTCCTGGCGCTCAGTTCCAGCGTGTGGATGTTTATTCATTTAAAAGTTATAGAAGGAAAACTGATTCCCCTCCTTCAAAAACTTAGTTGAGTCAAATATTGCCACGTGTTCTTTATTTTAAATTTGCTGTCTTACAATCCAAACTTAATTGAATCGGGATTGAACATTTCTGATTGGAATATTTAATATGGCAAGTTTCTCCTTCTGCCAGGAATGCTATCTGGATGTTAAACATGAACTCAATTTAATCATTGGAATATGGCAAGCATCACAGCAAAGGTCATGTTATTATTTACATTGTCCTCTTATTTCACAATTGTTGGTGTGCCCCCTTTCATCTTCTAAACTCAGAACACTCAGTAACATGTGTAAGTTTTGACTTATATAAGAGAACTGATTTCCCATCATGGGGTGGGGAGAGGGAAATGCTTATTTTGAAAAGATATCACTGAAAAGGAGAGCTGACATGCTTCCAAAACTGCTTCCCATCAATTAAGAGTTGTCTGAGCGTAGATCAGACAGTGAGCTAGTCTCACCTCAAAGATGAGAATTGCCAAGGGTGCAGAGACAAGTGCACCAATGCAAACAGACCCAGCAGATCCAGCCTACTTGAAAGAGTGCCTGTTTGCTTGCCTAGTCATGGGCGTACCCAGCGAGGGGTGGGGGGGCAGCTGCCCCCCTGAAGCAAAAAATAAAATTAAATTAAATGGTTATAAAGTGATGAAACGAAACGAAATTAGGTAGGGTGATGGCGAATAATCAGTTGTTTACCACACTGAAATGGTGTAAAAACCAAGAAGTATCTAGAGCCACCTAGCGACTGGTAGAGGAATCTATGTCAGCCAGCCATTGGGATTCAAGGGAGGGAGAGGTCTCTAGTGGGCTCCAGCAGAGAGAAGAGGGAATCTTCTAGAGGGGTCTAGTGAGTTCCACGTCACTAAACTGAGCCGCCCGCTATTAGTTTACCTTCTTATTTACATTTAGAAGACATCAAGGCTGCCTAAATGGATATAAGAAACTGGTTCCAAAAAGGTAAGTTAAGTAATTTCTGTAGAAAATTAAATTTTAAAGGGTAAAGACCTGGCTCAGAAGTACAATGGGAGAGGACAGACTGACTGGGTTGTGTTTGATGAGCGTCCATCAGAAATTCTTCAAGGAAAATCAGGACTGGATTGAAACAAAAGTTTTGAACAAGTTTTCTTCTAACCCAAGAAAAATGATATTAGTATAAGACATGTAACTAGAATAATTTTTTTTAAAAAAATTCAAGCAAATAATTGTAATAACTACCGTAATAAAGCACTGCTATAATTATATATAATTTTCTTTAAATTTTGGTTTCATTCGCCTTTTCTGTGCTGAAATGTCACAACCTGAACGACCATGGCTTGGCCCCCACCAAATAATTGTGCCTGCCCCACTCCTCAAAAGAGAGCTTAGGGGGCATGTCAAGTGTTGGAACAACATCTTAGCTTACACCTAGCCATGTCCCTTGACTGGTGTGGCACCGAAAGCTTTGCAAGCTGGCTTCTGTACCATACCAGCCTATGAATTAAAATCTTTTGCAAAAACTGAATTTGGAGTCTGAGTACTATATCTACCGGTGTGGGGCAGGACACATATAGCACAGTTAGTGAGAGCTGTGGCATGGGCAGAAGAGTTATGGCTTCGGAGGAGGTGTGGCTTGAGGAATGTCCTAAGATCTGAAGAGAAAGGTCGAATGTCCTGAAGCCATATTGCTGAGGTTCTGAAACCGTCACATGATCTAGGGCTGTTTTGGGGAACCTCACACACACACAACCCTAATTAGGCTTGCTTGGCCTCCTCATTTGGCCTGCAACATGGTTGGGGCTTAACCATAGCCATCGCCTGAATTGTATCATAGAGTTGGAGGGGATCTCCATCCAGCGGCATATAGTCCAACCTCCTGCAATGCAGGAATCACAACTAAAGGACCCCTGGCAGATGACCATCCATTCTCTGTTTAAAGACCTCCAATGAAGGAGAGTTCACCACCTTCCAAGGTGTTCCATGCCACTGTTGAACAGCTTGCTCTTAGTACCTACGATCAGGAAGTTCATAATGTTAAGTCTGAATCTTCTTTCTTGTAATTTGAGTCCATTGGTTTGGGCCTTATTCTCAGGAGCAGCAGAAAATAAATTTGCTCTATAATCCATGGGACAACCCTTCTGATATTTGAAGTTGGCTATCATACCTTTATGCTCCCCAGTGTGGTTCATATATCATTTCCAAATTTTGTTCAAATTCCTATCTGTGCACAGTTTGCAGCAGTTTTTGGTGAACCCTTTCCCCTTCCCCTTAAAGATAATCAAAGCACACACCAACACATGTGTATTCATTACATTACTACACAAGAAAGGGGTCTTGATATGACTGTGCAATCACCACAAGGCTCCTTTATATGCTGATGTAATCAATTGTTTGTGTTACAGCTGTATAGATGCTTTTTAAATGCCTGTCTTTGTCTGAAATCTGATTTTGTTTCTAAGGGCCAATGGCTAAACATCAAAGACTGGTTTTATGAGGTTGTCAATGCACATATGTGCTGGTGTGCTTTCGTAAATTATAGAAATCAGGGGGAATGTGGGGAGATGCAAACTCCTATTAGGATCTGATTGCCCACTGTGAGAACAGGGCGATGATCTAAATGACCCATTGGCCTGATTCAGCAGCACTCTTCTTATATTCTTCCTATAACTGTTTCAAACTGCATGTGTGCCAATTAGATAATTCGTTTTGGAAGTTCTCCATGTTAAAATGGAAGGCAGGCAGAGCTGAATGTGGGGCAAAACAAACTTAAAGGATGATAATGGCATGGAATGGGTGAGTGTGAGAGGAATCCACTCATCTGTAATTCCAGATATGCCTCACAGCAGGTGGAGGAGAGTAGGGAGTGACAAAACTGGAGAGCAAATGCATTGGAGAAGCTGCAGCTGCCTTGATTTTTTTTAACTGTTTTTGGAATTTAGAAGGTTATGGACATTCTCCAGCTTACCATCTGGCAACCTTATTGAATGAACGTAAGATCCTGCTCGATTAGGCCAATGGCCCATCTAGCCCTACATGCTGTTCTCACCAGATTCCTATGGAAGTCTGCAAGCAAAGCCTGGGTGCAAGAGTACAGTGCAATGGAGGTAAGAACGTGACCATCATGGCCGGTTACCACTGATGGCCTTATCCTTAATGATTTTGCCCAATTCACTTTTGAAACCATTTGAGATGGTGGCCATCACTGCATCCTATGGGAGCGAGTTCCACAGTTGAACTATGCACTGTGTGAAGAAGTACTTTCTTTTGTCTGTCCTGAATTCATTCAGCTTCATTGGATGTCTATGAGTGCAAGTGTTATGAGAGAGGGTCAAGAAACTTCTCTCTATCTCCTCAGTGCTATCCACTGAATTAACAATACAATCTGATGCAAGTCTGCTCAGAAATCAATCTCACACTGTTCAATGGGGCTTACTCCCATGTAAGCCTGTAAAGGATCTGCTCATAAAATAGTGGTTCAGGAAAGGGAATGGAGGATTGAGAGACAAGGGGCTTCTGAGCACATGGCCAACCCAGGAATTTTTCTTTAATACCTTGCAGATCCTTCTTTAGTACATGTAGATCCTTACTTTCCAAATCTGAGCATACTTGATATCCTAACTTAGGAATGAGGGGAAGACTTTTAATTCTTGCTATTGTTAAACTGCTGGAATTCAGAAACACCTGCAGATCTACTGAAAACCACCTGGAGATCTCCCAGTAGATCCCAGCTGACCCTTTGACCACCCCGACTCTAAAAGAATTCAGGGAGAAGCTCCAGAGAAATGGGAATTATTACATGGTTGCATGGCAGTCAATGGGGAATGTCTTTTGATGATGCCCTTGTTTGCATAGCATGCATGATGGCAAACTCCACTTAAGAGAACCCTACAGATAAAGAGAGTTTTACTGCAGTCCCCTTGGGAGCATCCATTTATCAAGAGTGGTATTGCATAATGTAGATTTCATTTGTTACCTTCTTGAAACAGCCCTTTGTTTTTAGGAGGCTTGGTTGTTTGATGGTATGGGTCTATATATCCACCCTTAAATTTCTTCTTAGAACTATTATGTTTGACAGACAAATGCAAGGTCTCAAGTGTGTTAATTTGACAGAGCACCTTTATTAACTCCATAATGCAGCCTTATGTTTTATACACAGGTAAGCTTCAAGAGTGCATTTTTTAATCTAATGCAATATTTATCGGATCTGAGATCTAAAGTGTACATATTCAATTTTTTATGCATACCTTTACATGATTCATGAAATTCCCCCACGAATGTGAGTTCTTCTCATTACAGTTTGTTTTTTTATGGATCATTGTCCCCACCCCCACCCCTTTCCCAACATCAGGCTACCATCGAACTGACAAACTTCATTCAACTGCCTTTGAACAAAACTCTGTTTACCTTCCCATCAAGATTATATCTCCTCTCATCACTTTTGGGGTAAATATAACAAAAGAAATAAAATAAAGATTCCCAGAAGAGTGCTAAATTTATGATGAAGCCAAATAGGTTACATTAGTTCAGCTTAGATAGAGAATTTCCTATATATTTTTAAACATGGTACCAGGTATTCCGAAAGGGCCTGACACAAAGTGAGTTGCTATTACAAACAAACAAAGGAGGAGAGAAATTGCAACGTCTTGGGTGACTTCCTCACTTTTGATCTGAAAAGATTCGGGAGCAAGACTGCCACGTTAATTAGAGCTTGTTGTCAGCATTGTGTTCGCATCACTGTAGAAGCAGTTTCAGTGGGCGTACCGACAAATGCTTCTGCTAACTGGAGCATGGATTTGCCACCATGGTTGTGGGCAAAGCTGAGAAGGGACATTGAAATGGAGGAGCAGAAGAAAGAGAAGGGGAAGGGGCATGATTTGTGTTGCTCTGATGGGATGGTGGAAGGGGAGCAGGAGAGGGATGGGGAGGCTGCTTCCTTCCCTGAGTACAGGCCATGTGAGGAATGGTTTCTTCCCCTACCCGCTATATTAGGGCATGCTGAAATTGTCAACATTCAAATTCCGAAAATGAGAGGTGCTAAAAAGTTGCAACATGACTTGGGAATTCAGAATATGTTAATACAATTTAATTTTTCTTGGTAAATAAAATGTGTGTGAAATTGCATAGAAATCATTAAAAATGATTGCCAAATGCTTGCTGTTATATTAAGGTAAAAATTAAAATCCTCCATTTTCCGATAGCGGTTTGTGTGCTTCTTCATCAGATGTAGACTTACCAAGCTAAAAGTTGTCTAATCACAAAAATAATTGCAGATTTGAACTCCTCACACCCCACACAGATTTCAAGCCCCAAGCCCCCTCACTGAATAAACGCATACCAAGTCAGGTCCATCTAACTCAGCAGTCTTCAACCTTTTCAGACCCAGGACCCACTTTTAATCCAATTTCTTAGTCTTGTGTCACACATTTGTATGGTGGTCATATTCCTGTTGCGACCCACTTTGGATCAGGCAGTGACCTACTAGGGGGTCCCGACCCACCAGTTGAAGACCAGTGACCTAGCTCACTTTTGACAATACAGAAGGATAGGGGCTCTCCAGGATTTCTGCCAGGAATTCCCGTCCAGCCCTATTTGGAGACATCAGGGATTGAACCTGATACTTTCTGCATGGAAAGCATGCACTCTAACACAGTGGTCTTTTCCATGTTCAGAGGCAGTACGTTTCTGAAACAGCAGCTGCTGGTAGGGCTATAGCCTTTACACCTTGTTTGTGGGATTCAGAGAGGCATCACTCTCGGAAGCACAATGCTGGCTTAGATGGATTTCTGGTGTTCTCATGGGTCTGTGATTGACCTGAATGGGTCCTTTGACTGCAAAGAGCACAGAACAGTGGCCCATTTAGAGTCAATGGTAAAATTCCTCAAAGAGATGGAAGTCATGTGCAATTCTGCATTGGGAACGATTGAAAGATCCTAGCACTCCTGGAGCTGAGATGTGGGAGCATGGCCCACACCCAAGCAGATGCAAACTATAGGGAAGCAAGCCCAGTGTAGTGGATCATGTAGAGGCACTCTGGGCAGCCTCCTCTGTGAGTGAGTACCAGCTCTCAGGAGCGTGCCCAGGTATCATAGGTTTAGGGAGGAGGGAAGCTGATATATTAAGCCAGAGCAAATGCTTTCACTACAAAGAAGGAATGCCATCATGTAGCAGTTTCAGAATTTACTGCAGTACAGAAATACTAGGACCAGCATAATCAAGAAATGATTTGTTGTCTTTGCCTAGAAAGTTGATGGGAAGGTATCTGAAACAGTAGGATCCCCACGTGCACCTCCCCCATGTGGTGAACTTTTGAACTGCAGCTTCTCAGTGAAGTACCTTTAGGCCTTGGACTGACTCTGCTCATCTAGGCTGACCATGACCTTCCTGGACAGAAAGGAGTAAAAAACCAAAAGTTTTTTATTCCTGCCGAGCCAAGCATGAGCAGCAAAGCATTCCCAGGTTCTATTATGATCCTGTTTGCTCTCTGACCCTGCATCCTGATTGATCCTGAAGTTCTGATTACAGTGGAACTGTACCATCCTCCTTACGAACGCTTCGGGTAATGAGCTCCGCTAACTCAGAAGTAGATGCTCCTGGTTGCGAACTTTGCCCTGGATGTGAGCGGAAGTTGCGCGCTGGCAGTGGGAGGCCCCAATAGTGAAAGCACGCCTCATGTTAAGAACGGTTTCGGATTAAGAAGGGACCTCTGGAACGAATTAAGTATGTAACGGGAAGTACCACTATAGCTCTTTCTGGTTGGTCCCATGACTATTAGCTCCTGGATTACTTCAAGCTGCAGCCCAGGACTCAGGTCTGATAGGGGAAAACATACAGTGAATGAAGGTGGGGCAGATGCTGTGATCCTGATGGGCAGGCAGGGGAGCTTTTGAAGTCTTTGGAGGCTGGACAAAACCTTCAAATGGAAGACTCAAATATTCTTCTGACCCAAATTAGTGTTGACAAGACACTTCCGGGCAATATCCACAGTTAGGAATGAAGGAATGCATCCAGTTTTCAAGTGAATCTACCCTGATTTACCCTTCCTGAAACGAAATGGCAACCAAAGCACAGCTGTATTTTGAAATTCACACTTCTCTGAATTTTGTGATGTGATTCGCTTACCAAATGATGTGTACAAAAAACCCGAAATAAAAACTATATACTGTGGGTAAGTGTTTCTAAAAATGTGTGTATTAATGAAAAGAACATTCAAAAATGCATTATGTTAAGGGAAAGTGATTGCAAAAATGTGTATATAATTTATTTATTATTGCATTTATTCCACTCCTTTCTCTCCAAGGAACTCAAGGTGGTAAACATGGTTCTCCTCCTCATAATTAATCCCCACAACAGCCCTGTAAGATGGGTTACACCGAGAGGCAGTGACAGGCCTGAAGTCACCCAGTGAGCTTCATGGCGAAGTGGACATTTGAAGCCTAGTCTCCTAAGGTCCTAGACACTCTAACCATTACACCACACTGGCTGTTAGGAAGACTTATATGCAAACTGGTATATTAGAAAAGCTCACTATAATGCTGATGAATTATTATTATTATTATTATTGGTAATGCAAGCTGGTGAAGAAATGTGACAAATGGAGAGAAATTAAAATGGACAGACTTTGCCCCTATCTACCTGCATCTTGTGCTGAAAAGATTCCAAGCCAGCACCTCCCTGTGCATTGAGTTTACACAGCAAACACAAAAAGAGAAGATGAGTGAAAGTGAGAAGGGGAAAAACGCTGCCAGTCTCCTGCTAGTTCAAAGCAAAGGCACACTTAAACAATTTCATAAATTATAACGAGGCACATCAGAAAGAATAAAAGGATATAAATGCTACAAAATCACATAATCTCTTCCCCACAGTTGTTCATTAAAATCTTCAATATAAATCAAAACAACATGAAAAACACAAAACACCTTAGATAATTAGAATTTTATAACCCTACCACAGCGACCTGCCACCATCCTAAGTTCTCTTGAGAAGAAGAATATGCACATCAAATCAAAAGTAAGAACGAAGGAAGCCTTCCACTCCCCATGCTCTTTCATGGGTAAAATGTAGCTGCTTTCTAAACACAGTGGACTAAGCCATCCTTCACCAACCTGGGGCTCTCCAGCTGTACTGGCTGGGGCTGATGGGAGTTGTAGTCCCAAACATCTGTTGCTGGCATATTGTTAAGGGGATTCAGTCCCCATATTGTGTGTTCCGGTTCAGTGGAGCCTGGAGCAGTTCCAGCCCAGGGTTTACACAGAGCTGGAGAGCGCCGGAGAATGGACTAGGATGCATCTGCAAAGGCACATCCCCAAAAAAGCCACAGTTCCACAATGAAACAGGTACTGAAGTGTGAAAGGAATGCTAGGAGACAGGGCAGAAGCACCAGCATTACAATCAGGGAATCTTCTTCTTGCCCAAACTAATAATAATAATAATAATAATAATAATAATAATAATAATAATAATAATAATAATAGCAAGAAGAGCAGAAGGAATAAAATTAAAATTAAATAAAAGAATACTCATAATAATTATAGGAAGCTTAAAAAAGAATGAATGACATAAAATATATTCCATAGTTGAATACCAGGTTCATATTTATACCAAACATATCAAATAATCATGACTGTTGTCAAATAAACTCATGTTTAGTGGGACGGTGCCAACCATGAGATTGGTCATATAAAATCACAAACGGCCCCCAAGGAGCAGCAAAGTTGGAGGGGTCTGCATCACCCCTGGCAGCATGTATTTTATGAGTTAGTTTTTTGGAAGTGGAAATAAGCATGGCTTTTTACAACCACAGATACATAAAATAACAAGATGTGTCCTTCCACCCTTGAGAGATTACTGGGTGAACGGCAGCCACCAGATATAGAACTAATTGTTAAGAAGTAGTAAAGTCAGCACCATCAAAAATGGATAAGAAACATAACTTGGTGTCCAAGGTGACCTCTTTGTCAACCAACAAACAGAATATTCTCCATGTCTGAATGTAGCCTAGGAGAGCACTGCTGCATCTGAGGCCTATCTCTGGGACAGGGAACCTCAGGCTCAGGAATGTGGTCCTCCAGGTAATTCTGTCTGCCCCCCTGGAACTCTCTCCAGGCCACTCACACCTCCAGGCTACACCCCTCACTGGCATTCTCCAGGATTGAATAGTTTTGCCTGGCTGGAATGTGTTTCAGGTCAATTCTGTGTCCAGGGCAGCTGTTTATCAGCTCCATCTGGTATGCAGGCTGATACCCTACCTGCCTGCAGACTGTCTCGCCAGAGTGGTGCATGCTCTAGCTATCTCTTGCTTGGACTACTGCAATGCACTCTATGTGGGGCTACCTTTGAAGGTGACCCGGAAACTACAACTAATCCAGAATGCGGCAGCTAGACTGGTGACTGGGAGCGGCCACCGAGACCACATAGCACCAGTCCTGAAAGACCTACACTGGCTCCCAGTATGTTTCAGAGCACAATTCAAAGTGTTGGTGCTGACCTTTAAAGCCCTAAATGGCCTCGGTCCAGTATACCTGAAGGAGCGTCTCCACCCCCATTGTTCTGCCCAGACACTGAGGTCCAGCGCCGAGGGCCTTCTGGCGGTTCCCTCGCTACGAGAAGCCAAGTTGCAGGGAACAAGGCAGAGGGCCTTCTCGGTAGTGGCACCCACCCTGTGGAATGCCCTCCCACCAGAGGTCAAAGAAAACAACAATTACCAGACCTTTAGAAGGCATCTTAAGGCAGCCTTGTTTAGGGAAGCTTTTAATGTTTGATGGATTTCTGTATTTTAATGTTTTGTTGGAAGCCGCCCAGAGTGGCTGGAGGAACCCAGCCAGATGGGCGGGGTATGAATAAATTATTATTATTATTATTATTATTATTATTATTATTATTATTATCAGTTGTTTTATGCCTCTTTGGTGTGCTGTTAGCATAGGCGCCAACTTCTAGGGGCCAAGACACTCCCCCCCCATGTATTTTTTGAGGGAGCCAGGTCCCCTCAATGTTTAGAGGGCATTTGGATCTGCCCCCTGGCTCCTCATGATGTCATGTGTGTGATGTCAGGACATCGCATCAGGCCCCCTCAATCATCCTGAGAGGATGGTGCATTAGTGATACAACTGATATACAGCATTGGGTTTTTGTGTTATTGAATGTGGAAACCACTTTGAAACACCTGTTGAGGACCAAAAGGCAGGCCAGAAGTTTCCAAATGCCCAAATGCTATGAGTTCAGAGCTCACACATTGCAGCGTTTGTGGAAACAGGCGTGCCAAGCAAATACTCGTGAATGTTGAAATGAAGCTCCACATTGAATTGGTTAGTGATGCTAAGAAATGTATGCAGCTACCAAAGGGGGAGCTTGAGATGAAAAAAACAACAAACTGCCAAGTTTCATAGTCTTGTTCTGCAGTTTCCTTCTGCTGTGATCAAGTGCTTTGAAAGGATGAAAATAGGCTCTCAGACAAATGGTTTTAATTTGGAATTTGTCATCCTGCCTCTTACATAGAACTGTGCCATGTTTCAGTGCAAGGTTTATCTTGCCCAATATCTCACTTTTATGATTGCAACAATCCTCTCCTCCGTATTTAACACGACAATGAGATGCTTACAGAAAAGCCTGCAGATTCTTGTAAGTTTCCAAACTTCTTGGGAACCTTATAATTAAACGTGATGCCTACCATCTGGCAACTTAGCATCAACATCTTTATTTATAGCATTGTTTGGTGTGCTTTATACTCTTGGCAATGCATTCAGATAAAATGTGGCTGGGAATTTGTTCTACTTTCCCTCCTTTTGAAGGAATATGTGTTAATTATAAATAGGCAGCTCCTTTTGCAATTAGAGCTGTGCTTCCCCACTTTCTTTCTTTTTCTTTTTCATAGACAAAAACACCCGACTTTATGCCATTCTTGGTCCCAAAGCTGGGAGAGTGAAGATTAAAAGCATCTTGTCAAACAATTCTGCTCTGTACATACAATCAAGTTAAGAAGGGGTGTATCTCATTTTTCCATGGCTATAAACATCCCTCAACTCTTAGTATCTGATGAGAAATAAATGATGTTTGGGGCTCATTCAAAAGGTGGCAGGTGGTGCAGGTGGCTGTGGGTTAAGCCACAGAGCCTAGGGCTTGCTGATCAGAAGGTCGGCGGTACGAATCCCTGCGATGGGGTGAGCTCCCGTTGTTTGGTCCCAGCTCCTTCCAACCTAGCAGTTCGAAAGCACGTCAAAGTGCAAGTAGGTAAATAGGTACCGCTCCAAGCGGGAAGGTAAAAAGCATTTCCGTGCACTGCTCTGGATCGCCAGAAGTAGCTTTGTCATGCTGGCCACATGATCTGGAAGCTGTACACCAGCTCCCTCAGCCAATAATGCGAGATGAGTGCTGCAACCCCAGAGTTGGTCATGACTGGACCTAATGGTCAGGGGTCCCTTTACCTTTACCAACAAACCATAGTAGATTAAACATAAGAAAAGCCCTGCTGGATCAAGCCAATGACCCTTCTAGTCTGGCATCCTGTTCACAGCGTGGCTAAGTATATGTCCCAATGAGAAGCCCACAACAGTTATCTCCCCACTTGCAGTTCCCAGCCACTGGCATTAGAGGTAGAACCTCATGGCTAGTAGTGATGGACCACCTTATTCTCTATGAATTTGCTTAATCCTCTCTTGAAGCCATCACTACTTCTCATGGGAGCAAATTCCAGTGTTTAACTATGTGCTTGGGAACAGTGCACAGAAAATTACTAGGAAAGCTTTATGCCAGCTTGACTTCTGAACTGCTCTAAATCTCTGCTTGTTTGGGGATACGTTGAATGACTGTGAAGGTTTGTAAGTTCTTCAGATGGAATGTGTTAATCTGTTTGGAGGTCCTTTGTGTCCCCAGCCTCACCCCTGCCTTTTGGCCCTACTGACACTGGATGTCAGTAGGATCAGGGCATTTAAGGTTTCTATGGCGCATCGAACATCAGATTACCCATGATGGTGTTAGAGTTCATGATGATGATGGTGACATCACTTTTCTCATCAAGTGATGCAAAGTGTCTTACATTTAAAATGATTAACAACAATCACAATCCTAAAACAGAGCTGTACAATTAAAACACAGGAATAACAAATCCCACCCCACTAAAGAGGCTACAATGATACCTTTCAAATTAAGCAAACCGGCAAAGTATTAAGATATAAGTGTGTAGCCACTTATTAGTGTACAAATGGATATCCTCACATCTTATTTCTTTTACATCATCCCATAAATATATGTTAATTTTCTTTCTTTTTTAAAAGGCCACTTATCAAATTATTCTCCACCATTTTGATTGATATATTACCACAATTCTACCCACAAATGCTCCACAATGATGCTTGGTCTGGGGCACTGTGCAGTATCCAAAATGGTAGCCATTTTACAGTGGCCACAATATATATATATATGGCCTGGGGAGTGGGGGGAGAATGAACTATGCCACTGTCAAGGGTGAGACCCAGCCCTGAGAAGCCATTGAAGAGTTTCTCTTCCCCCAGGAGAAATTTGATTCAATGCCCTCCCCAAATTTCTCTGTCTACAAACAGAGTGGAGAATTTTCAGAGGCCATTTGCACACAGCTGTACTCCAAAACAGTCATATAAACCAGCCAGCAGGAGGCTGCTATTTTTGCAGAGAAGTCAAGCCTGCCCTTGAGATGTTTCTGTTGCCACACATTCACCAGAGATGGCTCATTATGTAGGCCTTGTTCTTTGGTGCTTGAAATGGCTGAGGATGTCAAAGGGAGAAGATAGTTTGAAGATGAGATTTCTCGTCTCTGCTTACATTAGTGAATCCCTGGGGGGTTACCTGGCTAATTGAATTTGTTCATAATTCCCTTGCACCGGGTTTCTGAAATGACCTGTCATTCAAACATTAAATAGATGAGTTGATGGCAGCCATGCAAATTAAACACAAAATTTCATAACAGTGGTTTTCAGCAGAACGCTAAAGATAAATCGCTTTCGGAAAGAACAATGTTGCAACCTCTTACTTAAAATTTTAATATTTAACAGACAAAGACCATATTTTTGTGTTAGTCAAATACATTGTCCAGTGGGGGATCCAAGACTTTGCAGTTAAGTAGCTGGAAAAGAGAGGGAGGGAGGGAGATTTTGAAATCTGCCTCTCTAAAGGCAGGAAAATGTTGAACTTTTGTTACAAAGAGACCATGGAGACTCCAAGTAGAGTGCTAGTACATAGCATGACAAATCCCTGAATCACTTCTTCTACAGAAGAAAGGAGGGAAAAAAATAATTTATGGCGTGTTCCAAAGTCTCCTGAAGAACAATGAAAAGACTCCCATTGACATTAACAGGCTTTTGATCAGATTCTCTATAGAGCGTTAAATAAATAGATAATAGTACATGGTAACCTCATTATCTATGATTAATCTTTGTTTAACCGTGTTCACTAGTGGTGAATTACCTTAACACTTCTGAATTATTTCAAGAATCCCAGGAGAGCTAGACGTTACTCTGAGATACTTTTTTTTAAAAGAGCTCATTGTGTTAAAGAATTCTAATGCAAGGCATACATTGAGAGTGTCACTGTTAATAATAGTCTACATCAAGGATTCCTTACTGCAGTTGTCGGCTATGTAATTTTGGGTTTGCATCCAAGCTGGAGGGTGAATACAGAAAAGCATTTGCCACGTGGTAGGGATGCATCAAGGCTCTGGATTTCCATTCTGCCCTGTTACTGGTCACATGCAGCACTGCTTCCATTCCACTGCAGCTTGGCTTCTGACAAAAACAACATTATTCGTCTTGCTGTATGCAGTTAGTGAAGTTATCTTTATGTCATTCTACACCATTTATTTCAATGCAAAGGAAATGCAATGCAAATTGGGATGGAGTCATCAATTCTGACATATTGTTTGCGGACTGAAAACAACACCTATTGAACCCCTGTTCCACAGGTCTGGAACAATGACACTAAAGGCTTGGTTTCTTGTTGTTATCAAATGAGCCTTGCCAACTGAAGGAATGACCAATGTTGCTCCTGCAGAGATGATCTTAGATGACATAGATGGTGGCTATGCTCTGCCTCCATGATTAAAGATAGTGATGCTTCTGAATACCACGTGATGAAAACCACAGGAGGGGAGAATGCTCTTGTGCTCAGGTACTGCACAAGGGCTTCTGATTGGCCACTGTGAGTACAGGATGCTAGACTATATGGGTCATTGGCTTGGTCCAGCAGATTCTTTTTATGTTCATCATTGGGCATGCTGGTTGGAACTGAGAAGAGTTGAACTCCAGTAGCATCTAAAAGGCACCAAATTGGCTTTCCCCGATATAGCCTCTCACTCTTGCATCCTGTAATTTATTTTATGATGCCCAGTGCTGCCAAAGAGCTTGACATTGTCCTTGTTTCCTTCCTAGTAAGTTAGACGAAGCTTCCCCCATCAAATGCTAATAAACAGCAAAATAGAGTTCCTGTTCTTATGCATGTTAAATGTAAAACAGTGGGGTGGGGGGGGAGAGTACTGATGTTATAAAACTATTCTTTTAATTAGATACTTGGAAAAGTGCTTAGATATATGAAAAATTAAATAGATCTAATGAAGTGGAATGGAGTGGTAAGTTTTAATTAAACAAATTAGAAAATTGGCAGAAAAGATATTAAATGATCCTTTGAAATGGAAATGGTCCGCTTAGCTTTACACTTCATGTCATGATTGCAGATGGGTGGGTAAGATACCCTGCTCTAAATGTGCCCTCCACCAAGTCTCCTGGGTATATCCATATATATATATATATATACATACATATATACACATATATACTATTCATATCTCTGGACAAATTAAGAAAACCAAATTGACTTTGATGCATCAGACTTTTGAAGAATGGAAAAAGAGTGTGGGCAAAAGTTTTAGAAGTGCCCCAGTAAGAAGAGCTTCATGGATCAGGCCAATGGCCTAGCTTGTCCAGCATCCTGTTCTCAAAATGGCCACAAGGACACTCTCGGGCAGGATTTGACCACAAGAGCTCTCCCCCCTCCTGTGGTTTCTAGCAACTGATATTCAGAAAAATTAATGCCTCTGACAGGCAGAGCATAACCACCACGGTGAGCGGCCATTGGTAGCCTTATCCTTCATGAATTTGTCCAATCTTCTTCTACCACCATTCAAGTCGGTGGCCATCACTGCTTCCTGTGGGAGCAAGTTCTACAGTATAACTTAACTATGCACTGCTATACTCTAATTTACAGTACAGGCCATATACCACTCCAGCTGTTGACCATCGCTGGACATCTTAACTTTCAAATGCTAATGGGCACCTTGCATACAAGGACTTAAGACAGAGATGGGGAAGCTGTGGCTAAAACATGTGACTTGCTTCTCAACACAAACCTGATTTTATCATTGAGGAAACTGTGGCTTTCCTGATGCTGTTGGACTCCAACTCCCATCAGCCTCAGCAACTATAGCCAATGGTCAGGGAAGATGGGAATTGTGGTCCAAAAACATCTGGAGGACTACATCTTCCCCAACCTTGACCCAACCTTGACAAAATAACTGTCTTGGAGTATAATAAGACCAACACCAATCTAATCTAGCATCCTGCTTCTGACTGGGGGAATGTTCTCCCTCTTTTCTTTGCTAAGATCTATGCCAGGTTCGGTTCCCATCACCTCTGTGGTCTGAACCACCTGGCTGGATGTCTCCTCGGCTGGGCCAGAAGGGTCTTAGCACCATGAGCACCTGAGCATAGGCTGCCCAATCCCTCTCTTCAGAAGGCAAATGCCTCCCATAGGAGCTGAGGCAGTGGCGGTGGGGAGATTGTAGCAGAGGCTGGATGAGGGCAGGGGGTGGGGCATCAGCAATGCAAGAATAGCAGCACAAAGCAGGGTCAGTTGGATGAGACGGCTGATTCCCCCCACCCCCCGCCATACACAATGCACATTCTATATCCCCTCAGCGCCCTGTAATAGAAATCCTCACCCCACCATAAATGGGACAATCAAACTATAATCAAACAATTGTTAAGGCCTCCTGGTTTCATCAAATCACATTTAAATATCCAATATGTTTATCGCTTCCAAATTTTATAGATTTTCTTTTAAGTGTTTTGCTTCCCCACAAAAATACAGCAGCTTTACAGGAAAAAAGATGGGGGAGCATATTGTATTAAAATCAAATTCTCTCTCTTAAAAAAAGAAAATAAATAAAATGGCTGCTTCACTTCATAACAATTTGATCTCTGATGTCAAGCAAAGGTCACACTTCAGACAGAGTGCTTCCCGAGGCAAGAGAAAGAGAGAGAGAGAGAGAACACCTTTATTACTTTAACTAAAAGCCCTCCAGATCTATTTATGATCTCAACACTACAACTCTTTATGCAGTAACTAACCCCTGGCCCATGCTCCAGTTTTTACCAGAATCTTGGGTGGGTTTTAAGATTTTGGAAAGATTGCATTTACAACAAAGACCTTCCTTTGTGCACGTGAACTTTGTCAAGACAGTCCCATGAGCCCCAAAAGGCTCATTCATTCTAATTACCAGAAACATTTATCATGCAAGATTGTTTTTTGTAGGTATTATTTAGGAAGACGTTATTCTGCACTTGAAACTGGCCCATCTTTCTGTGTACAGTGGTTCCTCGGGTTACAAACACTTCAGATTACAAACTCCGCTAACTCAGAAATAGTACCTCGGGTTAAGAACTTTACCTCAGGATGAGAACAGAAATCGTGCTCTGGTGGTGCAGCGGCAGCGGGAGGCCCCCATTAGCTAAAGTGGTGCTTCAGGTTGAGAACAGTTTCAGGTTAAGAACGAACCTCCAGAACGAATTAAGTTCTTAACCTGAGGTACCACTGTATTTCTGATTCTGACATCAGAGATAATTCTCCCGGAGCGCTGCCAAATTTGGGGTAAAGTAAGTGGAGTTTCTTGTATTTATCATTTATCAAGAGTTTCTTGTATTTATCATTATGCATTTTTTCTGAGCAGCTCAGGGTGTAGCACTAGGTTCTCCTCATCCTTGGGGAGTGGCTGGCCCAAGATTACCCAGTGAACTTTACGGCTGAGTGGCGATTTGAATCCTGGTCTCCCAGGTTCTTACTCGATACTCTATTACACTACCCTGGCTCTCTCAATGTGTCAGGAGCTGGATCACAAATTGCCATTTTAAAATGAATAACTAGACACTACATCAGGCATCCCCAAACTGCGGCCCTCCAGATGTTTTGGCCTACAACTCCCATGATCCCTAGCTAACAGGACCAGTGGCCGGGGAAGATGGGAATTGTAGTCCAAAACATCTGGAGGGCCGAAGTTTGGGGATGCCTGCACTAAATGTATGTGTGCGTGGTGTAGTTGTAGCATAGTGAAGGACTGCAGATATCGGTAAGAAGCTACCTTATAGCAGGGGAGGCTGTTTCTTCATAAAGTGGGCACTTAACTATCACCTGAAAGGAGGAGGAGTTGCATATGATAATTTAAATAGCTGCCTCCGAGAGAAGAACTGCACCTTTTTCTGTCAAGGAGGGCAACCAGAAGAACCACATATTCACAGCGCAGGTTTCACAGTAAGGAAATCCCTTCTGTCTGTGACATAGCTGCCAAGTTTTCCCTTTTCTCGCGAGGAAGCCTATTCAGCATAAGGGAAAATCCCTTAAAAAAGGGGATAACTTGGCAGCTATGGTCTGTGATAGAGCCGCCAATCAAGGCCTCAGAACACTTTCTTTCCCTCAGAACACCGCCTCCAGTCCAGTTAACATGTGTAGTGTCTACACTCCCCACTATGTGCTCTGACATACAAGCCAAGGACAAGTTCTATGAGGAACTAGACCAGGCTGTCAGGACGGTCCCAGACTTTGAACACCTTTCACTCTAAAAATTGTAGCTTTATGTGGGGAGCAGGGGCCTCCTAACAACTCTCAGAACCCTTAAACAAACTACTGTACAGTCCCCAGGAATCTTCGAGGGAAGCCATGATTCCTTAAAGGCGTATGATGCTACTTTAGATGTGCAACACATTGTAATCATCTCCTAACAGCTCTCAACAGAGAGGAGAAGAACCTGAAACAGAGATTGGAATGGAATTAGCACAAAACGACTCAGAATAGGTGGGAATTTTGAAGAGCACAAAGATACAAGGAGAAAACTGAGGGTTGTGTGTGCCCTTTCTGCATAATAGCAAGTTCAGAATTAAATAGGTTCTGTTTACACTAGATGGCCTCATTTTAAACACTAGATGGCCTCACTCAGTTTTACACTAGATGGCCTCATTCGGTTGCAACCTGGCAACCGAACCCTGTGTTGTGGGTGGGTGAAGTTGGATAGCCACAACACCCTATTGGTCGGTCCCTTGATGCTGGGTTGAATCAGACCAATGGGACACTAGCTAAACGGATCAAGGGACCTATGCACGTGACTCAGAGCTTCCTCTTTTGGTCAGTGCATTGGAACACCTGCCCACCTCTCCCTACTTTTAGGGCTTGTGTGCTTGACCTTGCTATGCCGTTGTGTGTCATCTGTCGTTGGGACAGGAGCACGGCAGGAATTTTCCCCACTTGGCTGATTGGCTGGTGCCATTTGGGTTTCGCCTGCCACGTAGCAAATTGTCACAACTTGTAAGGTTGCAGATAGGCTCTGGTTCAGGTGATAGGGATGGGGGAACGCTCTTGCCACCCGTATCTGAAGGGTATTCCATTAAAGGAATCCAGGGTCTCAATGGTTTGGTTAACCCTGCGAGGGGTTGTGCCTGTGCCTGAGTCCAGGGGGACATTTGGGTGGTGCACATAGCATGTCCCCAGCTTTCCACCATTCCAGGTGTTCACCCTGGGTCAAAGCTACCTGCAACGGTGCAGGGAGCTACTCGAACCAGAGCCTATGCAACCACTCACCTGATGTAATCAATAAAGTTGTGGCCTAAATTCTGCCAAAAACGAAACTAAAATTTGAGTCTTGCCTAAATTTATTCATAGGGGGAGGTTTAAAGGTCTAAACACGCAAAAGCACCATTTCAAAGTAAAATTGTGTTTAGATCTGTTTCTTTTTGGAGCTGCACCTATTTTTTAAGAAGGAGGGACAGGCTGAATTCAAAGGGAAGCTGTGTATTAAACAGTTAGGAAAATTATTGAGCAAAAGGTCTATAAGATGCTGTTTGCCACCATCTCCCCCCCCCCACCAAATTCCTTTATCCACAGAAACCTATTTATAGAACCAGAATTCTAATAAACACAGATTGTGGTGCGAAGTAGAAAGGTCAGCAGAGTATGCTAGAAGCTTTATTGATGTCTTGTCAATCAATCTTTTTATTTTGTTGTCTAATTTTTTTAAAGGGGAAAAAAGGCATGTAAGCACTTTCCCTCCCTTCTAATAGCAGATTTATTGAGCTTTTTGACAAATCAGCTTCAAGATATGATAAGCAATGGCAGGTGATTATCAACTTTGTGGTTTCAGGTCAACCTGGAAATCAACCCTGCATCTGAGCCTGGACTTTCTGGGGAATAGCTGAAGCTCTTTCAAATATAATAATTTCCAATAAACTTTCCCCTCACTTGCCCCACAACACGCTTGAGGGGCTCATTTGCAGGGAAACTGCAGCAACCCTGTTTGACAAATATATACAGTCAAATATATTGTCTTCCTGTAATTTTGTTAAAACAATAAAAATGGGTCAGCTCCAGTGTGAGTGCCTAGAACATCAATGCCAAGAGAGGTTTTGAGATGGGCATGCATTATCCAGTGGGGGAAATACCAGGGAACTCAGCAATCAATGCACTTCTCCTTGCAATCTCCTGTTCCACTGTCTATTTCCCCATAACTTTAAGCTCTTAAGGTGATGATGCCTAAAACTGTTTTCCACAGTGCACTGTCATACAACAATGGCAAATACATTAGCTAATAAATTAGACCTCTTCAAAGGCCGATGCACCAATGCTAGTGTTGCCAATTGTGAAGGACTGCCATGGACCAATCCATCATGGCCCACTGTGTTTCCTTCTTACATGGTTGCAGGATCAGGCACCCGGTCAGCTGAGCTTGCTGGTGGGGAATAGCTGGGAGGCAGCTAGATAAGACATCCTGGTCCTCCTCCTGCAGTGCAACCTATTAAGGCAAATAAGGAACAGCTGGAGAGAGAGATGGGGCTGTTGACAGTGAGGCTTCAGAGTTCCTTGTATCTAAGGATGAAGGGGGTGGGCAGAGAGGGCCAGACTGGAGTTCTAGATGAGCCAAAGCCCAGCAGGGAAAAGGTGCTAGGAGAGAGCTTGAAAACAAGTCAACCACAAGTGAATGGCAACTCTTTCCCCCTTTTTTTCTCCCCATTTGGGACAGTCCAGTGTGGCAATCATAATTCCCTCCTTCATAGCAAGCAGAAGTATGAGACTCACTCTATGCCATGGGCTGGGGGAACCTGTGGCCCTTCAGATGTTGTCTGACTACAAGTTCCATCATCCCTGACCATTGACTGGCTGATGTTGCCTAACAACATCTGGAGGGCTACAGGTTCATTAACCCCGCTCTATGCCCTTGGCAAGCTTCCAGAAGCTCCTCCTTTTGTTAGGTAAATGCAGAGGCATAGTGGGAGGAGGGGCATGGCCCCAGTAACACATTTTTGAGGGGTGCAATCAGGTGCTCCCATGAGAGGTGGATGGAAGCAGCAGGCGAGGAGCCTGTTGGAGGTGGGCTCTGTTCACCTGTGCAGGCTCTGCACGCGTCCTCCTGTTGTGCACCTTCAGCTGCCCAGTCCACTAGGTGGGCACAACACTTACCCTGTCCTGGGCACCAGCAACCTATGCTATGCCACTGGGTAAATGACACTCTCTATTTTTTATGCTATTTCCAGCACCCATTCTGCAAGTGACCACCCACATTCTTGGCAGACTAACTGATAGCATTGTGCTGTTAGAAGCCCACTCTCTCTTTTTTCTCCTTGCCTCTTTTGGGCACCACACATCCTGTCTGTAATCTAAGTGCAAGTGAAAAGAAGATCCCATTATGTATTCAGAATGATACAGATTTCAGGCTGACTTTTTGAGAGGTGTATCAAAGCTCAATCAGAATGAAGAGATGACATCAACTATTTAGAGTAGTGTTGCTTGTCAAATTTCAGTCACTTGGCATTTTGTTCAAAGAGGACCCCTTCAGACTAGGGAAAACAGAACAAAACAAAGGAAAGATTGGCAATGAGCCCGTCTCAAAAAGTGGGTCCAGTGAGAGTGCAAGGGATTCTGGGGCATACCTCATGGATAATGCAGGGGTACCTCTTAAGGAGGCAAAATGTATTTGGCCAACCAGGGTCCTCACTTGATATTTGCAGTCATCGAGTACTGAATTTGTGAATGGGGCCAGCCCATCCAAAGAGGCAGCAAATCTTCAAGTAGAACTTTATTCCATCCTTGTTCCTGATGTAGATCTTCAATCAGCCCTCCTTCCCTGGTGTGGGGGAGGCTCCATTTTTTGGTTTGCTTCAGGTGCCAAAATGTCTTGGGCCAGCCCTGTTTATGTATATTAATCTATGCTAAGAACATCACCAAATTAAGAAAATCCAAACAGATATAGAAATTGACGCTCACCATGCCCTCTCAGCTGAAAAGGATTGTAGTTTCAACTTAGGAGAACACTTTAACCCCCTTGTTTCACAGCTTCCAGGTCAGTGGAACAATGTTGAAGTGACCCTGAACAAATGATTTTCCTGTCGCATTATTAAGGCACAAATAATAACCATAAAAGGCCCCTTTGTCTACTTACTGTGAACGTTAATTAGATGATGAAAGTACAGGCTAGGTTATTTCCGCACATTAAAGTACAGTACAGTGAGGATGTAACATTTCTGTCTGTCACAGTAATTACCTTTGGTGTTAGTTGTCCTTCAGAATCAATTGCAGCTGATCACAGAAAGTGTATTATAGACTTTTTGGCACGCTGTATAACCAAAGGTCACAATTGTATATAATGGGTTGTTTTCCTTTGTTCGATCTGTTCATACATCTGTTGCATCATTAATGTAGATGAAGATCAACAGCGATAACCAAGAACAAGCCTAGATTATTCTAGAGTAGGGGTAATTAACCTATGGCCTGAAGTCTGCAGACTGCACGATTGGACTCCATATTCAGTAGACCAAGGGCATCTCTAGGTAGAGGCAACTCCAGGGTGGACTGGGAGTGTCCCCTGTTGGAAATCCTGGAGAGTCACTGACAGTTAGTGTAGACAATATTGTGCTAGATGGAGCCATGGGGTCTGACTCAGTATAAGGCAGCTTCCTATGCTCCTTCGTCTGAGGCAAAAAGCAGAAGGGAGTTACAGGTTCACTGTCCCCAATTTCTTGATTTCTCCTCACATCAAGGGACACAGAAGCAGCAGCCACAATCCCGTAGATTAAATATCTTCTTCATTATTTTTTTCTGGGTGCCTACTGCTTTTTAGCCTTTTAATGTAAGATGAAGGGCAAAAAAAAAAATTGTAAAAGGGATCCATGTTAATTTAATATCCAAAACCTGGCCTTTGACTTGTAAAGAGAGGTGATAACTTTTCAGTAGAAACGAACAACTATATCTGACTCCCCAACTGGTTGATTGCCATTTTGCTTGAGTGAGTTTACAAAGAGATTACATGTAAAATGTAATCCTCAGCTCAGTTGCAACATGGCTACACATTCTAAAGAAAATGAAAATAAAGCTGTTTTCAGGTGGAAGATTCATTCCGGAACAATTAATCCATTTTGTTGCTGTAAAAAAGTCTAATTTCCAGTTAAACATTTAAAATCATGAGGTCACCAAACCTTTACATTTTGGTTTCATGAGTATTTCTAATAATAAAAAGATATGATTGTCTGGGAAACCTCAATGTTTTTTAATGGTTCAGTTTTTAACTGTACATGGTTTCTGCATTAAGATCCCATCTGCACTATACATTCAAAGCAGTATCATACCACTTGAAACAGGCATGGCTTCCCCGAAAGAATCATGAGAAGTATAGTTTGTTAAGAGCTCTGCAAGTTGTTAGCAGACCCCCTTCCCACCGACAGCTACAGTTCTCAGAGTGGTTTAACAGTCAGCCCATCTTTGAAGGGAATTCTGGTAATTGTAACAATGTGAAAACTACACTTCCCATGATTATTTGGGGGAAGCCACAACTGTTTCAAGTAATGTGGTACTGCTTTACGTGTATAGTACAGATGAGGCCTAAGACCAAGGTTGAAAACAAGGTCAAGAATACCTTTAGAAGATAATCTGTTGGCGGAGGTGCTTAATTTACTGTCCCTGGACATACAATTTTTCAACAAGATATTCCACTTGCGGAATATACCTTCCAAGCTATTTTCCATCTCTAAAGCTAGGTGGGGATCTTAGAATTAATGATGAGTGAGCTCCCCTCATCTCAAGTCAATAGGTCTGACCCTCTTTGATGACCTCTGAAAAATCGCACACACGACACCACCACTCAGCATAAAATCCTAAATTGAGAATGCTGGATGAATTGTATTATATTGTAGAACAGAGATAGCCAACATGGTGCCATTCGGATATTTGTTGGACTACAACACCCATCATCCATTGGCCATGCTAACTAGGGCTAATGGGAATTGTAGTTCAACAACATTGGAGCACACTAAGTCAGCTACCCCTGTTGTGGAAGAGCATCTGTGGAAATAATGTCCAATTTGTATTGTGCCCAAGAGTTATGAACCAGTCGATTTCTTAAGTGAAACCAGGTAATTATGATTTCTGGTGATATCATTAGTTGAAATGTCCTGGGAATTTGCCGGGGAGAATCAGTTAGCTGTGAAAGGATTAAACTCCCTTTTCCCACACATCAATTCCCCACCTGTTGCAAATAGTCCACCCTTCACATAAAGCTTGGAGACATTTGTCTCATTGTATATAGTTTGTCTCATCTTACATCTGACACGAAGATGAAAATGGGTGAAAGCGTGGTTAGAAAATACGAGTCTGCCAATAACATGGAAAACAAGGCAGGAGATTGGATTATAATACAAGAAGTTGTTCCTTGTTTGGAAATCCACAAAACATCACGAGTTAATTAGGACCATTAAACCATTCTCAGATGTTCTCTGCTGTCAATTTCCCTAGTTATGTAGCTGGAAAAGTTCATTGGGCGAGGGAGGGGAGATCCCTGTCAACTAATGTAGTTTTTTAAAACATTTGTCTTAGGAGGTACCTGATGTAAAGGATTGTCTTTCTTCGTGCATATGAATAACTGACAAAGGGAAATGTTTAGCAGAATAAAACTTTTTTCTCCTTAAAAAAAAAGCCATGATGCACAACAAACAAACAAACAAACAAACAACCAGGGGCATAGAGATAAGCTTTCCTATTGAGGGTTTTTTTAAAAAAAAATCAAAATTGTTGATATGCGCTGCACTTGTTGCTCACAACAGGCAGGTCAAGAACTGAAAATACAACAAAAACAACAACAACTGTTAGCCACCCCCCCCCTGATTTAGGGAGAGCCATGGGAACTTCTCAGAGGCATCAACAGAGAACTTTGATGTAGCTCCATTTCTCCAAGTTCACCTCCTGGCTTATTCATCTGCTCCAGGTTGTGAGCTAGTGATGCCCTTTGGGAGTGGTGGGGTTGATGATTCCCCACACCTAGGATCTCTCTCTCTCTCCCTCTCTCTCTCTTGCTAGTCTTTTATATGAGAATGGGGATGTTACAAGTACACAAGCTTGCCCGCCCCCTTTTTCTTTACCTCAGAAACATTGAAGCGGTAGCTATATTTGCTCCCTTAAAGCCACACCACAATCTTCCCAAAGATAGAACATGACAAATGTGCTGAACATGTGGATGCAGAGGAAATGATTCCTCTAGCTCTGTGACCACATGAAAACGGTTTGAATTTCCTTCCATAACTCTTTGTGGTTTTTTTCAGTGGTCTGGATGACACTGACAGGAAAAGCAAATAATTAAGTAAATAGCAGGTCTGGATCCATCGCAGCAGATGGGTCTAGAACGATATTCCCCCCCCTCTCATTTCACAATTTGCTGATAACCCCAACTATTCATTTCATTCCAGCAGCTTAGTAATTATAATGCAGAGCTACTCAGTTTGGTGCTGAAATAAAAATTGGGGTGTTGGTTGAAGTTGTAATGTTTAAAGTATTCTTAGCACACACATACATAAGTAGAGTGGTATTGTGTCAGATGGAGTACTTCATTTCCAGCATTTCTGAAAAGCCTTTGCAATCAGAAGAGGATCAGCTACCTCTAGCTCACATTTTTAAACACACATACACACCAACACTGGAACATTACATGCCTATCAAAGTAGAAAAAGAATTGGCTACCGTATAACAAAAACAGAATAAAATTCTTATGAAACAGGATATACAGCACAGGTAAGGTTGGGGGGGGGATGTTTCCCAACCAAAGGCAGATCAGCAATCATCTTCTGGCTGGAAGAGCTAAGAGTTTGAGGGTGTTTCAGAGAGTCAGAACACAAGCCACGAAGAGGATACCCAATTGCAAAGTAGTTTCCTGGATTTGATTTGTTTCATATATCCCAGGCAGGCATTATTTAAAAAAAATTCTCAAGTAAGGCTACATTCCACTGTTTTTCATACCATCTGTCAAAGGATAGTTTACCTGCCTCTTTCCAGTAACTGAGAGCCAGGCTGACATTTTAAACTGGAACATAGCACACATGTGACGCAATGTCATGACATTTCTATGATACTCAGCTACCTGAACCTCAGGTAACAACGCAAGATGCAGCAACGTAAGATGTAGGTGATGGGGAAAGACCATAGCTCAGTGGTAGAACATCTGCTTTGCAGGCAAAAGATATCAGTATCAATCTCCAGGTAGGGGTGGGAAAGACTCCACTCCAAAATCCTGGAAACCTGCACTAGTCAGTGTATAGCAGGGCAAGAGAACTGGATCTGTCCAGTGGATAACAACAACAACAACAACAACAATTTATTATTTATACCCCATCCATATGGCTGGGTTTCCCCAGCCACTCTGGGCAGCTTCCAACAAAATATTAAAATACAATAGTCTGTTAAACATTTAAAGCTTCCCTAAACAGGGCTGCCTTCAGATGTCTTCTAAAAGTCTGGTAGTTGTTTTTCTCTTTGACATCTGGTGGGAAGGCGTTCCACAGGGCGGATACCACTACCGAGAAGGCCCTCTGCCTGGTTCCCTGTAACGTGGCTTCTTGCAGTGAGGGAACCGCCAGAAGGCCCTCGGCCCTGGACCTCAGTGTCCAGGCAGAAAGACGGGGGTGGAGAGGCTCCTTCAGGTAGACAAGATTCTGACATCCCCTAACTCCTGCATGCCAGTTCAACAGGTGGTGCCACCCACTTGTCAACACCCCCCCTGATGTCACCATGACATCAGGTGAAGTATTTTCTTCTGCCTACATGGTTTGAAATCAACCCTGTGGACAAAGGTTTGGGGTGGGGGTTGCAGGTGCTGACAATCTTCTGATCATTAGCACCTGCAAGCCTGCTTCCTTTGCTGAATCCACATTCTGTGGTTCATTCTGGTTGGATTACTGCAATGTGCTCTATGGAGGGCTGCCCTTGAAGACAACTCATAAATTGCAGCTGGTAGGAAATGCAATGGTTCAGTTACTGAATGGGGTGACCAGTTGGAGCCATGTTTCACCAGTTCTTTAAACAATTTGATTGACTAAGAAAGCAATCCCTATCTGAATTAAAGGTTTTGTCACTGGCCTATAAAATCCTGAATTTTGGGGGACTTAACATATCTGAAGGAGTGCTTATCTCTACACCGACCTGCCCAGGTTTTTAGATCTTCCAGAATCCCCTTCTGTTTGTCTATCAACTAGGGATTGTACATTGTGACGGGAACTTGACAGAGGGCCTTCTCTGTAGTGGCTCCCTGATTGGGGAACTCTTCCTGCCTCTGAAATTCAGCAGGCACTTCTTTTTTCACTCAGATGCCAACTCAAAACCTGGCTCTTCACTCAGGCTTTTGGACGTTATTCATGTTCAGCTGGAAGTGTAGTATTTTCCCTCTTTGTTTTTATGTTTAATTGTTAGGCATATTTTATTCTTCTCATAACTGTTATGGATTATATATTTTAACATTTATTTTATCATTGCCTGCCCTGAGATCCTTAGATGCAGTGGGAAGTTTAAGTAAGCACATGGCGGGAGGCACTGCCTCCAATGTCATGTGCCCTCACCTGCCTCCCAGAACAGGCAAATTGAACCAGGCAAATTGAACAGCTTATTATGGAGGCTCTCCATGCAATCAGGGAATCCCAATTGTGCAGGATTCCTGATAGTTTGCACTGCCTATAAATGTATCCTATAGTTAGCGAGGGCTATCCTTTTGTGGATATTGCTTCTAACCAAGTGGGTAATGAGGAGTGAGGCTTTCCTCCTCCTCCACGCAGTCACCCCATGCATGGAGAAAAATGTCTACAAAGGGCTCTAGTTAGCTAACAAGCAAGCCCAGCATCTCTTGGAAAAGCCACCAAAAACTGAAGTTATCTTTTCCTGAGCAATACGAAGCCAGCCATCCAAATGATTATGCAGCACAAACATTCCATTCCATTTTGCATTCTGTTTTCTTAGTTAACATACAACAAGAAAGATTAACGCAAGGCAGAGCCACAAACCCATAATGACCGGGTGCTGTACAGAAATATGAACAGTGCTTACAGGAAAAGATGACAAAGCATGTTAAAATGGTGTGGTCACATTCAAAATGGTTCCCCTGTGCCGCCGCCCCCTTTCCCACATGGCGCAAGGAAGTCCCCTTAGCATGATTCTGACAGTGCATTTAATGCCTGCAGAAGGCTATACCCGACATAAGCTGAGTCTAACCATTAGGCCTAAGTGGACATCTTGGCCATCCACTATCCCTTCCCAGAGCGTTTATCACCAACCTTGATATGTAGGGATAAGGGTGGCTACTGCCCACTGCCACTGGTAGGGCGGAAAGCAGGGAGCGGAACAGTAGGTGGAGCCAAAGAGCCAATTACAGACTGAGCTGGTTGATTCTAGTTTTGTCCCCATCCTCCTCCCTGCTCTACAAGGGAAATATGTAGGGGTAGGATGAGGGCAAAATGAGGTTGGCAGGGCAGTGCCCCATTACCCTAAGGGCCAGCCTCCACTGTGGAGGGATAAGTGGTCCCCTTTACACAGCTTCCAGTGAATATATCAGAGTAAGATGGGGTTGCTGTGCCAACCAAAGTTGCTTTTCTTCTTATCCACAGGGAATTAATCATCATAACTATTAAATGCTTTTAATTGAGTTATATGAGAGGAACGGAAGAAAGGCCACAAAGCCTGTGATAAATCTCAGCCACAAACCATAAAAACCACCTGATTCCTTCAGGCAGCTTTTCAGCTACTTTAGGCTAATGTAACCCTCCAGCCACCAGATAATTACAACAGATTGGATCAAAATTGACTCTTGACTTGAGATGGATTTGAAATTCACTCCAATTTTGCACACAGAAGGACTAATAAATGTAATGGAGATGTGTGAGTGGCTGGGTGAGTGGATTTTAGAAATGGACTTCCCTGGAGTGCAAGCCTGGGCAGTGTGTATGGAAGTCCTGAACTGCCCAGATGACAAGACCTGCCTCTCAGCCTCGCTCATATGGTCCAAAGGAAAGCAGAGCAATACATTTGGCTGAAGGAATTGCTGGAAGGAGGCATACAAGAAGCCATCCAAACACCTTAGGAGCTCCACTCCGGAATTGTGTAGGGCTTACACAAGGCAGCAGAGGATTAGGATCAGAGTTTTCCTTCTCCTAGATGGGCTTCCTTCCCAGGTTCATGAGCCCCATCTGCCTTTCATCTCCCTCTAAATGTGCAGAATCTGCCTTCTTGACCATTAGACCCACAGTGGGTCTCATCCACTCAGTCCACAGGAGCCTGTCTTCGCATGCAGTGCATGTCCTGAACCCACCAAGGGTTTGAGAATCATCAGCTACCCTCAGTTGGTTTAGCTGGCCAGACAAAACCATTGTGGGAGTGTAGCTGCTGTCACATATTGACGGCTTCTAGGAGCCACAGGTAAGAACTGAGTGCAGGGTGGGTACCAAAGGTGGATGAACCTTTGGACCATGTTATGTCCTGAAGGAGCATGTCATGTCTCCCACCAGAGATACTGCCCCTCCCCTATTACCCATACACCCCAGAATTGGAGTGTGTGTGTGTGTGTGTGTGTGTGTGTGTGTGTGATGTGTCCAAATATAGCTGATAAAATGGGCTCATCAGCAACTTTAAAGTTTGGGTCATAATTTATGTTTGTTCATCACCACGGCCACTTAATGCAAACAATTGATAGGCTCACAATAGTCTTTGGAGGGGGGAGTACCCTTCCTTTTTTTCAAGGAAACATAGTAATAGAGAATGTCAATCCACTAAAGTTGATGGTGTTGGCATGCTTGCACACAATCACCTCTCTGCTGACCCCAGCTCTACCCAAGTGGGCCCTGAGCTACCACTGGTGGATACTAGAAGAAGGTTTCTGAAAGTGGTTAGATACCAGCAGCTTTGGATTTGCTGGAGTCAAAGCCCCATGAATTCCCCCCCCCCCAAGGAAATCCTCATGACAGTCTGGAGTTGGCATTACTGAAAAAATATGCCCCCCCCCCGCTTCCTGCCCTGGTTGACAGGAACTGGCAGGACCTTAGATGGCATGAAGGGTCCAAGACCCCACACATCCCTGGCTCCCCATTACTGGGATTGCTCTGCCCCAGATATAACAGCAAACACGTTATGAAAGAAATAATGAAGCCCAACCAATTAACAAATTACCTAGCCGCTAATAAAATAAGCACAACCTGAGCCAACACAACAGTTATTTAAACAGCCAACAGCCTTGTTTTCACCAGGCGCCTGAAATAATGCCCTACACTAACATTCCATTTATGTTTGAGAACTTTTATCACAGTAATAAAAAGAACATTGCTACAACTTCCTAATGGAAGGAGAGATGCTGCCTTATTTTCCCTTCAGGTCCTGTGCCTCCTTGCAATGCCAGAAAATGTTGCCCGCGTGTGGAAGAGAAGAACCCTTGGATCTGCTCCCGTCAAGCCAGAAGGAGATAGAGAAGTTGTTGTCTCCTTGTCTCATAACACTACAAACATGAGTTATCCAGTGAGATTGCTTGGTGGGTCATTCAGTGCCAAAAAGCCCCAGCAGAACAGGAGTGTGAGGATCCAAGAAGCCAGACTGATGGGCCTAATAAGGCTTCTCACTGATAGTCGGTGTGCTCTGTTTAAACCCCACCACAACTAATTCAGTTTGTCTTTAAAGGATAATTCACTTAATTCACACTTTCTGAAACAATATGCAGACCCAAACACAGCCATCCTGCAAAATTCGCACTCCACCAAATCTTGCAATTCAGTTCTCCAGCCAAGTAATGTGAACAGAAATGCATATCCTAGGATTAAGTGTGATAAAATGCATTGTGTTATTCAAAAAATGCTTTGAAAAAAATGTGTATATTAGGAAACACTGAACACAAATGATGTGTGTGTTAGGGGGGAAAATCACATTAAAATACTAGTGAATTTTCATGAGGACTTTTTAAAAAATGCAAATTTATGTGCAGATGTGGAGAAATGAATTTAGGATTGGAAAAATTAGAAAGCAAGGCAAACCCACACAGACAGATTCGCCCATCCATAGTGTACAAATATCAATGTTAAATATGCCAGATATATTACTGGATTTAAAAACCCAACCCACTCATGTCCTGTGTCATTTGCAAAGTTTAGGCATTAATATTAAAAACTCCTGCTGAGAAAATTCACAGCTGACTTTAAATCCTTTATTTCTTTAAAAAAAAAGGAGATATTTAGTGTATTTAATTTAAGAGATGTTAAGACGCACACATGAGAGATAAATATATATTCTAGGAATCTTCCATCATAAAATTAAATCACTCTTAGAGATTCACGGGTTGGTTAAATAGTCTTCATAAATTAAAGTAATGACAGTGTAATAATTTAGTGGGTTCTGAACCAATACTAAAGTGACTAAAAATAAAACACTCCATCTGGCCATTTCAATTAAAGTAAATCCTGTTATATTGCAATAAAAAAGCATTTGGAATTAATATGGTAAAATATGTGCCAGGGAACCTTTTCAGCTTTGATTGACTGAGCCCGACTTAACGGTGCCGTGGGCTGTGGCCACCCTTGGGAAGCAACACAGGATTTCTTAGCCCTACGGAGACATCTTCTTTAAATAAGACTGTGTTTTTTAAAAAGAAGATTAATGATCCCCTTTTCCATTGGACGCTTTCTGTAAATAGTTGGAAAATGAAGTGCTCAGCTGTCACAGGGGACTATAACGCCCATCAGCCCCATGTTCATGTGGCTGTGCTGGCTTGGGCTGATGGGTATTGTGGTCTGAAACATCTGGATGGGATCTAGAAGACTTCACCATGTGCCCGGACATGATGCTCCTCTCTTCCTGAGTGTTGACTGCCATTGACTCAGAAGGTGGGTTGGAGAGACACAGAAGGAGTATGTTTTCTGGTTCTCCACATTGTTTCATAAGTTGTCTTGCAAATGGGTAGATGGCAATCAGTTGGCTTCATCCAACCAAGTCCTACTCAAGATAAATCCATAGAAATGATTGAACTTAAGTTAGCATTGGTCACACCCACAGCCCCCAATTTTGGTTAGCCACTTGCACATCTGCAGTGCAATTCTAAGCATGCCTACTCAGAAGTAAGCGCTGTTGAATTGGATGGGGCTTTTTCCCAGGCAGTTGGAGATGGAGGATCGCAGTCATAATGTAAGGTGCAAGTCCTCCCCAAATTCCATTAGTTCCACCAGAACTTAAATTTATTTAAGCGGGAACTTAACCAGTGTCAAACGCGAGTGATAGTCCCTATTAATATAATTGGCAACTTATGATTTTTTTTTAAAAAAATCAATTTCTGAGGGCTTTAAAAAACATACTCCTCCCCACCAACTTCCCTTGAAGAAGTAAAAAAAAAAAAAAGCAAGGTGAATCACAGCAATCCAATTTAATCTTTCGTTTCATGCAACATTCTGTCTTTCCGCCAGCATCTTGATCCAATTTTGGTTTTATCCATTCCAGTTGGCAAGGAACCATGACTTTCATAAAGGCTCCCTGTACACCAGCTCCCATATATTTGAGACCTTGAACAAACAGAAAGCCTTTGATGTTCTCGCAAGCTTCAAAACCACTTTGTCATTTCCAGTGATACGTGAGCTGCACTGGAGAGACACACAGTCATTATGGGTTTCGGGGAAGTGCCTTCTGCTCCCTCCGCTTGGTGTAAGTTTACCAGAGAACAAATTTACTGTAATCTTCCTGTTAAAATGCTGCTACCGTGCTACAGGATGGAAGGAGCCAGGAGGTCAGCCAGGCAGAGAAGTCCGCCCCACGCTAGTGGCCAGACAGCTTGCGACCAGGTCAGACTTTTGCAATTAGGATGAAACCAGATAAATGAATATCAACCTCATCAGGAGGACCCATGTGAATCCCACCCCTGGGCTAATGATCACTTCAAGACCAAATTGTAGTCTCATGACTAAAATGATTCAAGGGTTAGAGCACAAAAAGCATTTGTGGTTTCTTTTGAATTCCCTCCCTTCCGTGCCAAGGAGATGCTGGGGCAGTCAGGATGGCACTTCACATGGGAAAACACTATATGCATGCAGTCCATTTTCACATGCAGCTGGTGGAGAGCAGGGGTAGATGTAATGGGTTGTCACAGGAGGGTTCTTGATCAGAAGATTCTTGATCAAATCCCATTCTCTGGTCTTTCCTGTTAAAAGGATCTCAGGGAGCAAGTGTCTGGAAATACATCTTCCTGAACTCCTGGAGAGCCTCAGTCAATCAGAACAGGCAACACTAGGCTAGATGCACCAAGGATCCGACTTGGTATGGCATAGGATACCAAGACGTACAGATGGCCACCCACTTGCATGGCTTCCAGAGAGGTTTAGGCAAATTAATGGAGGAAAAGCTATGAGCTATCTCAATGGTTATGAGCAACATCCACCGCTGGGGGGAGTGTAGCCTTTGAATGCCAGTTGCTGGCAATCACAAGTGGGGAGAGTGCTGTTGCTTTCAGGCTTCCTGTGGGCATCTGGTGGGATCCTGGGGAAATAGGGTGCTGGGCTAGGTGGGTCTTTGGCCTGATCCAGCAGAGCTTTTTTAATGGCCCTAATCATGTGCCCATGAGACATGAGTGGAGTAAATAAATAAATAACTTAGGGGGAAGCAACAGGTAGATGGGGTGGAGGGCCACCCCTAAGAAATGGCTAATGATCAGATAAAGGAGATAATGTATGTCTCCAGTTTATATACAGCTGGTGCAACTGTTTCCTTGCAAAGCTGTGTATTCATCCCTTTGCATTGCAAAGCTGCTGTTGGAGGCTGCTGGCTTTTAGAGCTGTCAAAATGAAACAGAGATTATGTGGTACCATATGTCAGGCTGCTGAAGCAAAGAGTTATTGTTCCAAAATGTTTGCTTTTCCTGTCTAGATGGGAGTGGTGGAGAAATGTGTGTGCTCCACACACAGACACACACACACACACACACACACACACACACACACGTGTAATGAGGGCATAAGAACTTGGCATTACTCTTGACATTTCAAGTAGCTGTTTCATCCGCGTCCCCAAAGATACACATCCTCATTCATTTACTGTTCCTAATTCAGAAGCTACACAAACTTTGTGTTTTCCTCTAAGACAGGAGTGGGGGAGAGTTTGAAATTCCTCTGCAATTATTTTTTAATGCAAATGCATCCCCTCAAGCTTTTTAGTGCTGGTTGGTTGTGACAAATATCCCACAAAAGGCTCTTTAAAAACTGGCATATGTGCCAGGGCTAAAATGCATGGAGTTGGGAGCCAGGGCAATATGAAGATGAAAGATGACAACAGCATACCACTAATGTTTCTAAATTATTACTTTGTAGAATGCTTACTGGTACATCCTGGACAGGAGATCCCTATTGTTCCAGAGCTAGGCTCCATCAATAGACTAATCTTTACTGTGTTATACATACCCGCCTTTTGTTTGAACAATGTCTCCTCAGGGTTAGGTTGTCCGACATAAATGGAATTGTTACGCAGAAGTGGAATGAAATTGAAACATACTGAGAAAATAAGCCTTCCATTTTGAGGTCAGCCATGGGACACAGAACTCACATAGTGTGTGAATGACTCCATCAGCCCACACTGAAGACTGGACTGGTTTTCTGATATAACGAAGGGAGGTTCTCTTTGGAATTGCATCAGCATTGAGTGACTTGTGATATCTATGCATCCATGGTCCAATAATTAATTATCCAGCTGTTTTCATCTACTTGCACTTTATGAATATCAAATTCTTCTTATTCTTATTCTTATTTTACAAAAGTCCTAATTGCAGATTTTGTTGCTTTAAAACATTTAGGGCAGGATGGGAGAACAGGTTCCATTTCCCTGGTTTAAGGTTCATGGCTTACATTGAGTTGCATTTATTGCTTCGTTTTAGTGGTGATAATCCTAGCACCTGTGTCCCAATTTCTAATGTTCCATTCACAATGTAGTACCTGTTGTGCTATGGGACTGTGGCTTTTATTATCAATGTACCACCACCTCATGCCATATTTCAAATGGCAGGAAAGGAGTGTATGCCAGAACAGTACCCAGATTTTGTCCCATGACAAAACAGCGATTTTCCAAGTTAATGTTGTTGCAAGTGATTTTGTTTTTTTCTTCCTGGCAACAGTACATAAATACATGCTAAACTCCAGCTATGGATTCCACTAGATTTCCAAAAGTGGCTGTTCCATGATGTGAAATGCGGAAGTGATCAGGTGAGGAAATGTCAAGAATAAATTGCTGCCCGACTCTAAATGCAGTGTGAATCTGTGTGGGAGATTGCTTTAGATTGCTCTGGAGATTTTCTCCTTCACAAACACCATTGAATTGGATAGGGGAGGCTCCAGACCACAAGACTTAAAATTTGCTATAATTAATTAAGCTTAAGCATCTGATTAAATGCAAAGATCTAGAGGAACATTACAAAATCAATATTTGGAGAGAGAGAAAGATCCCTCTGATAACCATTACCGGTTGTTAATAAAACAGTAAAATCAAGCACACACTTGGTATCAATGTTTTCAAATATGGAAACTGGAACTTATTCAGTTTACAGCTCTTGAAATTTTAATATCATGCAGAGAGACCGCTATATTAGGATGCATATTTCAGGCCAAAGGGAACTCAAAGCCCCAGAAGAAGAAGCATTCATAAACTCCACAATCTAATGCTGGCCAGCGAAAGCAGGTGATAAATTTTACATGCTTATTGATCCCAGTCCCATTGGCATTGCCTTTGCCATTGATTTAGCCATTGGAGCAGCCTGAGCAAGGCAGTGGGAGATGATAACAGTTTGAAGGCACCTTTATAAATCCTCATCTTGCCCAATCCAGAATGCCATAATAAACTTGGCAGATCATAAATGAAACAAATAAAGTTGTGTAATTACAACAGGGTTTGTAATGTAATAATTTGACATTGCAGGCATGTTGGATTTATGGCGATCCTCTGTGCTAGCCTCTCTGACAGAAAGGAAATAACTGGACCAACACAGTAGAAGAACACAAAAAGGTTTCACACAGGGTTTCCAGAACTGTCTATGGCTTCATGTCTGATCTCATGTGGTGAATTTAATGAGTCTCTGACCTTTTTAATAGTACCGTACCATGGCAACTTCGGCATCCTTTCAGCTCCATTTTACCCACCCCATTGCAAAAAATGTTAGAATAAATATCTAGGAAGTTAAGATTTTACTTTTAAAAATTTGCAAAGTGTAGACTTTAGAAACAAGCAGACCATAGTTTCATCTGGCTCGGTGTGGCTTAGTGTGGTGAAATACTTCATCACATAGCATGTGATTATCATTATTAGTATACAGTGGTACCTTGGTTTATGAACTTAATCCGTTCTGGAAGTTCGTTCTTAAACTGAAACCATTCTTAAACTGAGGCGTGCTTTCCCTAATGAGGCCTCCTGCCACCAGTGCCCTTCCACCATTCAGCTTCCGTTCTTAGACCGATGTAAAGTTCTCAAACCAAGACACTATTTCCAGTTTTGCGGAGTTTGTAAACTAAATTATTCTTGAACTGGACTGTTCTTAAACCGAGGTACCACTGTATATATTTTTATATCACTTTTACTTATAAAAATGGTTATATACTGCTATATCACATAAATATATAACAAAGTGGTTTTAGAACAGTAAAAATAAGATAAAACCATACAATAGCATATAATTAAACTATGGAACTATGTATAAACTATGGAACTTGCTTCCATGGGTAGAGTTGGTCTTCAATCTAGATGACTTTAAAAGAGGATTATATAAATTCATACTGGATATGGCTATTGATGGCTTCTAGCTATGGCTATCTACCTCCTGTGTTGTAGGCAGTTTGCCTCTGAATACCAGTTTCTGGAAACCACAGGAGGGGAGAGTTCTGTTGTGTGCAGGTGCTGCTTGTGGGCTTTCCATAGGCATCTATGGAATCGCTGCTGTGAGAACAAGATGCTGTGCTTTTAAAGAAAACAAAACAAAGCAAGGTTCAAAGGATAGCTGCATTCCGGTTCCTGTATTGCTGCAGGAAGCATTAGGGAGATTTGCAAATTAGGACGCTTTGCATTAAAATGTGAAACCAATGCAGAAATGTGGCAAAATGAATTTAAGTTTGTAAAAACAGAACAAAACAGAAAGTGTTGGATTTGTCAATCTCTGCATTCAGGAGCGGAAGGAATAGAAGGCGGAGCTTGGATGCTCTCCCACAAACTCATTCGTTCCCTCCCTCATGTCATGCTCAAAGTAGGTCAAGATGACATCATTTTATCCTGATTGTCAAATGTAGGCCCAGCTAAGTGGGTGTAGTTTCTGACTGTATGTTTCCAATACCATTGATGATTTTAGCTGCACTGCTGGTTTGTTGTTCAGTTAATTTTTATGGCCAATTTTAAGAAGTTTAATGGAATTGCTCTGCGGTAGGAGAGTCATCATTGAAAATTATTGTTATTAATTATGTACATCTTAATGCCAATATAGTTTTCCATGCAGTTTGCAAAGTGTGAAAACCAGCTTCAATGCCATTAAAATATAAGCATCCATAATTAAAAGACACAATAAAAGAATCCCATTAAAAATCCACATCCATAATTAAAATCTATAACAATTCCATTAAAACAATGCAGCCATTAATACAGGAGACTCAGCTAAAGAAATCAATGGAACACCCATGCAGACATGAGCATCTTCAGGAGTAGGAATGATGCAGAAGTTCATTTCAGGCTTGCTTTTGAACCCATAGAACTCAAGGGCAAACAGGATATGAGCCTTCCAACTATTTTTTGTTGGGGGGGGGGAGAAATTTGGTGTACCTACCAGATCTGTGAACAATATGCAAACTGAGATGCAGTTATCCTCTGAAATTTGCACTTCTCTGAATTTTGCAATGCAGTTCTCCAGCCAAGTAAAGTGTACAAAAACACATATCCTAAGGTAAAGTGTGCATCAAAGTGCATAGTGGAAATACAGACAATAATGCATAATATTAGGGAAACTGCTTTGCAAAAATGTGTGGTGGCACCTACACTCCCTGCCTACTGACATCAGGCAGCATAGCTGTCTACTTTCAGATTTGAAAATAAGGGATCAGCAGCCTCACCTGTCCTGGGGACAGTCTATAGCAGGCATAGGCAAATTTGGCTCTGCAGATGTTTTGGAACTGCAACTCCCATGATCCCTGACCACTGGCCCTGTTAGCTAGGGATCATGGGAGTTGTAGTTCCAAAACATCCGGAGAGCCAAGGTTGCCTATGCCTGGACTCTACGGTATATCTAACAATCCAGGATAGCAGCGGGAAACGGCATTGGAATAAGAGAATTTCCAGCAAAAAAAAGGGGGGAAAGTTGACAGCTGTGGCTTGGAATAAGGGAGTTTCCCGCAAAAAAAAAGGGAGGGTTGGCAGCTATGTCAGGCAGGCATCTTCACGGTACTATTATTGACACTTGCTAAAAACATTTTTGTTTAGACAAGCCTACCCAGATATATAGAATGCTGATGTGCTTTTAGTTTGTTGCTGGTTTTAATTTCCTGAATGTTTTAAATGTTTTAAACTAATTATGTTATTGCTTTATCCTTTTTGTAAGCTCCTTGAACCTAAGATTGGAAACCCCAATGAAAGAAACAGAAATTGGCAGATTTCCCCTACATCCAACCTCTCATTTGAGAAGGCTCCACCCCCTCTGCACCACCCCCAAGCTCCCCTGCCCACCCACTCCAGTGTAGTCACACAGACTCCTTCCTTATCTGCTTCTAAGAAAAGCAGGAACAGCAGCAGTGCCCTGGCTCCAAGCGAGATGCCGCACAGTGGATTCTGGGAGTTGTAGTTTAATAGCTCCAGCAACTCCATCAGAAATGCTGGGTGATGTTGGATGTGGGGGGGAAACCTCTCATTTTTGCCTGTTGTCATATGAAGCAGGAAAGAAGGGAAGGGAAGTTAGGTCTGCATTGGCACTGGGGTGAGACAAGGTGGCTTGAGGGTGGCACAGGACACAGACAGGAGACAGTGTGGCCTGACCCCTAATATGTCTTGAAGATGTTCTCTCAGTTTGTGTGTGTGTGTGTGTGTGTGTGTGTGTGTGGAGGGGGGGACACAGAAAAATCCAAAACCAAGGCGAGTCTCAGTGAAGTTCATCTAACCCTACCGAAAAGCGGTCTAGAAACTCTGGTTATGAACATCCATTTGCTTGCTATGATGTCCGGTATGTATAAACAGCTAACTGACATTTGAAGCACCCCTAATTCAGGGATGGGGAACCCAACCCCTCCAGATGTTGTGGGACTCCAATATCCATCAGCACTAGCCAGCATGGCCAATGGCCAGGGTTCATGGGAAAGGCATGCCAACAACATCTTGAGTTAATACCCCTCCCTCAAAGACAGCTCCCTCTCATTCCTGCTCACTTTTTTATCTTTTCCAAATGGTTGCTCTTGAATTTCATCAGAAACGACTTGGAGGATCTTCTGTTAAAAGAACAGCTTTTATCTACATTCAAATATATATTGTTTTGCCTCTGAAACATCAAAGAGAAGATGTCTCTACATATTTTATTTCCAAGTGGGGGAAAAAATCAGCTCTCCCTTTATTAACATGGGCAATGTTGATTCTTGTAATAAAAAATGCACAAAAGCCACATTTTTGATGAATAGGTAATATGGAACAGCACTGGGTAAGAGAGCATTAATGTTCCTTTAGTGGCTTGCTGGGATAATGTAATGGAAGGGTCTGAACTGATATCATGTCACAAGTTGGTGTGTTTTTTTAAAGGTCAGTGGTCTTTTCCATTCCCATCCCCCTTTAATGGGCATTTTTATTGACCTCTCAAAGCTGCCACATGGTTCAAGTCCAGCTAAAAAGATCTACTTGCCATAGATCATCAGGAGTGCTTTTTTACACATGGGCAAAAAGATATCACAAGGTCTTGGATAATGCGATCTCATCATGCCAAGAGCAAGCATTAGTGTATATGAATTATTGTCTGGACCAGGGTAGTAGAGATATACAACATAAAAATGTAAGTAGAGCCTGCTGGATTAGGCCAATGGCCCATCTAGTCCAGCATCCTGTTCTCACAGTGGTCAATCAGATGCCAGTGGAGAGCTTGAAAGCAGGATCCAAGCAGAAGTGCACTCTCCTCACTTGTGATTTCCAGCAACTGATGTCGAGAGGCATACTCTCTGGAACAGATCCATAAATTTTTAGAGCTCTGTTGAAATTACTCAATTTGTCAACAACTTGTTTTTGTCAAAAAAAAACCCCTTCTTTCAACTAATTTCAGGAAATGGCAACAATTATTAGGAAGGGCCATAGCTCAGGGATAGCTTTGCATGCAGATTCAATCCCTGGCGTTTCCAGTTAGGGCTGCTGCCAGTCAGTGTAGACCAAGCTTCCTCAACCTCGGCCCTCCAGATGTTTTGAGACTACAATTCCCATCATCCCTGACCACTAGTCCTGCTAGCTATGGATCATGGGAGTTGAGGGCCAAAAACATCTGGAAGGCCGAGGTTGAGGAAGCCTGGTGTAGACAATACGGAATTAGGTGGATCAAAGGTCTAACTTGCTGTAAGGCAGCTTCCTCTGTTCCGAATTGTATGCCTGTTCCTGTGCATTGTCCTGCCATGCGCTCTCTCTCGGTTGCCCATGTTTAGACTACATTAGGGTTGCCATATTTTGAGAGGTAAATCGTGTCCTCCCTAAAAGAGGGCACGTGTTGCGGTGAGACCTGGAGACCGACCCCCTGTGTTGTGGGTGGGTAAGATTGATCAGCCACAACACCCGATTGGTAGGTCCCTCGATGTTTGGTTCAATCTGGCCAATGGGGCGCAGTCCAAAACTGATTGAGGGACCTATATATACCCATGCACGTGCCCCAGAGCTTCCTCTTTCGGTGCGTGCACATTCAGAACACCTGCTCACCTCTGTCTACTTTTAGGGCTTTGTTGCGCTTCACCTTGCTATGCCATCGTCTGTCGTTGGGACAGGAACATGGCAGGAATTTCCCCCACTTGGCTGATTGGCTGTTGCCATTTGGGTTTCACCTGCCGTGTAGCAAATCGTCACAAGTTGTAATGTTGCGGATAGGCTCTGGTTCAGGTGATAGGGATGGGAGAACGCTCTCACCATCCCTATGTGAAGGGTATTCCATTAAAGGAATCCAGGGACTCAAATGGTTTGGTCAACCCCTGAGAGGTGGTTGTGCCCATGCCTGAGTCCACGGGGACATCTGGGTGGCAGACATAGCTTGTTCCCAGCTTTCCACCTTTCCAGGTGTTCACCCTTGGCTGACCTATGCTAGTGCCCTGGGTCAGCGCTGCCTGCAAGGGTGCAGGGAGCTAGTTGAACCAGAGCCTATGTAACCACTCACTTTCTGTAATCAATAAAGTTGTGGCCTAAAATCTGCCAAAAACCAAATTAAAATTTGAGTCAAGTGTGAATTTATTTAGGGGGAAGGTCTCTGGGTCTGAAGACGCAAAAATCCAGAAACAAAAAGTTGTTGAGCCTGAACCGCCCATGCCAGAGTCAGAGCCTGAACTAGATCCTCCTGCGCATACACACACACAAATTCAAAATTCAGGACATTTGCTTTAAAATGTAAAATTTCCCCCGGAGGGGCATATAGAACCCACCCCACCCCCAAAGAGGACATGTCCGGGAATTCCCAGGCATATGACAACCCTAAATGATGTCATGTTGCTAAATCGGAGACAGGGGTGGCAAACCTATGATCCTCCAAATGCTGTTGGATCCCAACTCTCATCAGCCCCGGCAAGCATGGCCACATTGCTCCACCAGCTTTTACCTCTGGCTCCTCCCAGCACTGACCTCTGACCCCCCCAGACAGTTGCTCCAAAGGGAATGAAGTCCTTGGGCTGAGGAAGCTTCCCCACTCCTGATGCAGGAGTTGTAGGCGGGAGTATGCAAACTGCTTCATATTCTCTCTCATTCTGCTCTGAAAGCAGAGATTTGTCCTTCCCACCAGCTGCCATTCACACCCCTCCATTTTGCACTCCAGTTCATTTTCGATTGCTAAACCCCTTTTCTTTTTCCCTTTAATTGCCATGGTGAAGTCACAACTCACGTTTCAAGGAAAGTGAGCAAATTGACTGCTTTCTCTCCCTCTGGAGGTATTGTGTGTTTAGGCCAAACTTAGCCAGCCACGTCCTATTCTATATGCAGCTTCCATCTTTTATTTTATTTTCCAGAGGTATAAGGTACCAGGCATGCATAATGCATATGGGTCAAGTTTGATTGCTGAGGAAGAAGGCAATAATGCAGGACTAATTATTTTCTTGACCTGATGGGGTAATATTTTATTTAACTCTGCATGGAGGAAGCTAAACTGGCTGGCAGGGAACTGAGAGAGAGAGAGAGAAAGAAAGAGGCAGTGTATTCTCAAAGGAACACCACTAGTTTATGTGCACCTTTTATTTTTGCATATACCAAATGACTGAGATAATTCTGAGCTGTTATTTATTCATGATGTGTTTATTTGGGCTCCAAATGCAAAGCTTCGATTTCTCCTTTTCCTTTTTTCCCATTTCATTTCTTTTTTCTTTTTAAAATGTTTGCCACCCCTTTTGCCTAATATGTGTTAAGACTGCACACACACACACACACACACACACACACACACACACACACACCCCCAAAACCATTTAATGTCTAGAGGGTAAGGAGAGTGACATTGCTCATCATGTGCAAATAAATGTGAAATAAGCTCGTCAGCTCAAGTGGAATGAATTACTGTCACTGGTAAAATAAGGGAAGAAGGAACAGCTACCTTGGGAACAGAGAAAGAGACTCCCGAGCAGGTACAGCTATTGAGCGCCTGGGATAACACTTACAATGATTTATCAAAGACCACTTGAAAGCACTTCTGAGGCACTAAATAGGCATGAAAAAGAGGCTTTAGAAGCAATGGGACGATGCCAGAATGGACCGATTAGGCAGCTCAGAGGTTTGACTCAAGGTGGTAACCAGCAAACAAGGACAGGGATTTTGTTATTCTCATATATATATATTCTTCATTCATATATATATATATATATATATATATATATATATATATAGAGAGAGAGAGAGAGAGAGAGAGAGAGAGAGAGAGAGAGAGAGAGAGAGAGAGAGAGAGAGAGAGAGGCCTACCCATTTAAGGCAGGCAAAGGAATGAGTTCCCCAGAGATTCTATGAAAGGTGATCCAATAACTAAGAGCTGATAGCTCGAATAAAAAGAAGAACAAAATATGGGTGTCTGCATTTGATTAGAACATGACCAGAAAGTTGAAGGGCTTCTACATCAGAGATAAATGGAAACATGGTGTCATGACTTTTTATTCTGCACTAACTTTACACATAAACATGATCTCCAAGATTTTATTAGCCCAGTGCTGTTTACCTGGGATTCTTCCAGTTATGTGCTATAACACATAGCTGACCCTATACATCTCTGTAGAAAGGCCGGATCTCAGTGGGGAAGGGTCATAGCTGAATGGGGGAGCAATTGCATTGCATGCAGAAGGTCCCAGCTTCAAATGCTGGGCTGGAAAAGACCCCTTGCCTTAAATCATTGAGAGCCACTGAATGTTAGAGTAGACAATAGTGAGCTGAATAGATAAATAACTCAGTCTAAGGCAGCTTCCTATAGCCCTGTGCATCCAAACTAATCATTTTTATAAAGCAGAGTAAGACCTATCTGTATGTATGGGTAGCTTTCCCCAACCTGTAGTCCAGATATGTTGGACTACAACTCCCATCATGCATGGTCATTGGCTCTGCTGGCTGAGGCTGATTGGAGTTGTAGTCCAAAACATATGGAGGGAACCAGCTTAGGAAAAGCTGGCTAAAGGTGTTGCTTCTGTGTAAAATTCTCACTTGACAACACAAAAAGATGGCACCAATCTAACCTCTAAACATTTTAGGGAAATTTGCATCACCCAAAACTCTGCCGAATTAGAGGGTTTTTTAAGACTTATCGTTCACAATAGGAAAGAAGAAGAAGAAGAAGAAGAAGAAGAAGAAGAAGAAGAAGAAGAAGAAGAAGAAGAAGAAGAAGAAGAAGAAGAAGAAGAAGAAGAAGAAGAGGAAGAAGAAGAAGAAGAAGAGGAAGAAGAAGAAGAAGAGGGCTTGAAGTTAGTTGAACTTAGCTCCCACTGAGTGAGCTTGACTAACTTAACCTGGATCAAGTCCATTATTGTTTTACTATGGAAACCCTGCAAAGGAGCTGTGTAAACACAGGGAAATGAAATCCATGAGTCTCAAGTGTATACTTTGCGCTCTGAAAATCTGAGCCCAGGCACACAAGAGCACCAAAGCCTAAATATATCTTATAAGTGGAAACGTTGATCAAGGTATGTTCAAATCAAACACCAGACTTGAAACTGGGAGTATGGAATTGAAAAGGATTTTCAAATATACCTTTCCCAAAAAACCGGAAGCTTTTTTTACTAGGACTTATAGGACAGGAGATAGTGAAAGAAGATCAAGTATTATTCATGTATGCGACAACCGCGGCTAGGACTTTGTTAGCCCCCAAATGGAAAACTCAGGAGTTACCAACGATTGAAGAGTGGCAGAGAAAAATGATGGACTATGCGGAATCAGCAAGACTGACTAGCAGGATCCGAAACCAGGGAGAGTCAAAGTTCCAAAAGGACTGGAGTAAATTTGTGGACTATATGGAAAAGAAGTGTAGAAGTTTAAAGACACTTGCAGGACAAAAATAAATCCTACGAATTGACTTTAAATAGAAGGAATAAAGAAACTGCAAGACAGGAATCTTGGGGGGAGGGAGGGAAGTCAAAGCTCGGCAGAGCAAAGAAAATTGTAATAATTGATAAGATGCTTAGAAGAAAATTTTTGTGTTTAGTATGTTTATGTTGTGTTTGTTGTTGCTTGTTTTGTTTGTTATGTTATTGTGTTTAATTGGAAAATTTAATAAAATGTCTTTTTTTAAAAAAAAAAAGAAACTGGGAGTATGAGATCTTGACATTTTTCAACTGGGCACGATTCACAATCCTAACTAACCTTTCTTACCAATTACAGGTAGGTAGCCGTGTTGGTCTGAGTCGAAGCAAAATAAAAAAAATCCTTCAGTAGCACCTTAAAGACCAACTAAGTTTTTATTTTGGTATGAGCTTTCGTGTGCATGCACACTTCTTCAGATACACACATCTGTATCTGAAGAAGTGTGCATGCACACGAAAGCTCATACCAAAATAAAAACTTAGTTGGTCTTTAAGGTGCTACTGAAGGAATTTTTTTTATTTTGCTTTCTTACCAAGTTCCACTGGGGCTGCATGAAAGCTGAACAAATTTCTGAAATAGCTAACTGACACCTCCAGTTTTCAGTCAATTTGAGAGCATTTATCTGTCAAGTGTTCTTTCAATTGCCATAGTTTTACATGGGTTGCCAAAATCCACCATTACTTCATCATGACCTATTAAATAATTGCAAACACAGGTAAAAATAATCAAGAACTTATGCTGTTTGAGTCTTTAGGGCGATGGGAAATGAAAAAATAGCCATGTCCAGTGGTGTTGCTTATTCAAACGATGAGGCAGTCAAAAGTAAGTGTACCACACAGACGCTGACATGGTCATGAAAAATTACTTCAAGACTGGATTACTATAATGCACTCTATGTGGGGCTCTCCTTGTACTTAATGTAGAAGCTGTAGTTGGTGCAGTTTGCTGCCACACTATTACTGACAGAAATGAGACCTTGTCAGCATATAAACTGAGATCTGTGCTCAGTTGTCGTGTTTAAAAAAACACAACCAAACTGTATATACATTATACAAAATAAATAAATATGAGAGGGAAATATCATTGATGTTCAAAACAACAACAGAATCAAATGCACAAATTGAACAAGGTGGAACCTGAGCAGCATAAAACACATTCTCTGCTCAGGTTTCCGCAAATAGTTTTGCTAATGTAAATCTTTCTGCAACATCAAATCCCCATCTTCAGTTTAGAACATCCGCCAACAATATCAATAAGCATTTGATTTGATAATCGCAACTCAAAAGAATGAATTTAGGGAGGCAGCACAGTAAAGACTTGTGACCAAGGGATGCTCTGAAGAGATCCGTCCTCTTTAATGTTAGAGCATTAGTGGAATTATCAAACTTTTCGAGAGAATCCTGCAGTTTATTTAAATGAAGTGCGGTGGGGGGAAATCTAACAGATTATCACAGCTCAGGTCACTTCTCCAGCTTATTCAGCTGCAGTGAGACGCGTGGTACGTCATCACAAAGATCATTTTAATGGGCTTGGGAGCCATGCGATACTGTTTATAATCAACCCTCCAAGTGGGCTGTTTGCCTGCCCCTCCCCAATGCAGCCTCCCTTGAAGAGAGTTCCTACACAATCATTACAAATTGATTGCAAAAGAGCTAACAATCATGATTAAATCATTAAATTCTTGTCTACGCTTCAGAGAGTGGAGAGAAAATTAACTTCCCACCAACCTAATTTTTTTTCCTGAACATGAAATAATGATTTTCTGCCCGTCTAATTACAAAGCCAACATCTGATCAAGCCAGCATCCAGAGGGGATTATCACGTGCGCGAGTATTAGACCTCATTACCAGCTTGAGTGCAAAATTATTACATCTTGTAATTGGATGGTGAGATTTATATACAGATCGGGCCGGTTTCTGTAAGATTGCAATTACAAGCTTCGTTGGTTAGCTACTTATCACTCAGCACAGAAGAGAAGAAAATAAGCAACAGAAAAAGCATTTCATTAACCCATAACCCTATCAAGGGAGAACCACTGTAACATCCATGTCTGCATTAGGGAGAACAGCTAAATTCACAGATGAAACAATTTATTATACGCCCCGCAAATGGGATTTCATTTTGTTTAACCCCTAATGAACTATTTGGGTAAACTGTATAAGCAAACCATCCATTTTATAGACAACTAGGTTCAATATAGTAATTATAAAGGGTAACTGACTGAAATAAATACTCATCTGCTTAGGGGCAAGGTTATTAGGTATACGATTGCATGTAGCTCTGAGCAGCCACAATAGGCAGAGCTTTCACTTGGCTCTTGATGGGAACTGGAAACATATTTGCATTAAATTAGAAGAGGGGAGACCTGGGAAATCCTGGCACTTTGTGGTGAAAAAATAAACCCAAACAAACATACTTTTTAAAAGGACAACCTATGAAACAATCCAGGTTGCGTAGCATCTGCCAAGCTAAAGAGTTTGTTTAAATAGCCATTAAAAATTACACATGTAGGATTTCGGTAGGAAGGAACGATCACAGCATTTTAAAAGAGCATCTTGATAAAAGGCTGCTTGATTAGTGTTCTTTGTTTTCCCCTTCCCTCCCCTTGTTTGGAAAGGCTGTGTTTGAGGGGGATATTTTTTAAAAAGTGACTTTTCATCTTTTGTTTGTTTGCTAAGGACTGTGCATTCTGACTCCAAGAGGTGTGGGTGGGAGAGGGGGAAAAAACAAAAACCTGGCCATGCTCAGGACCTTTGCCAAGGATGCTATCTAGTTAAAAGAGATATATAGAGCATTCCAAAAATGAGGAATACCCAGAGAGAACTGAAAGCAAATGAATGGCCAGATCCAAAGTCATCCAGGGTTTGTGCTGGCACATTGGAAGATTGGGATGGTAAATTTTGTTTCCAGTCCTTCTCCATCAGCTTTGTGATTCTCCCTCCCATATTGTTTTTAACAATTCCCCATAGAGATAGGGATCCAGTTGGGGGAGGGGGAAGTACACCAGTTCCATGCTGATTTATTTTATTTATTTATTTCATTTATTTATTCCTTTTCGAGAACTTTATTTTTTGATTACAGGTAGGTAGCCGTGTTGGTCTGAGTCGAAACAAAATAAAAAAAATTCCTTCAGTAGCACCTTAAAGATGAAGTGTGCATGCACACGAAAGCTCATACCAAAATAAAAACTTAGTTGGTCTTTAAGGTGCTACTGAAGGAATTTTTTTATTTTATTTTTTGAAAATAACATGCAGGTTCCTCAACAACAAAAATCTCAAGGCATACAGTGAAAGTGCAGCATAAGAACACACAGTCAGCTGTGTAATGCATAGAATATGATTTATCCAAGAACAACCAAGAAACTCTCGGAGTTTATGAGAGTTCAGGACTGTTTCTCTTATTCACATGATCAACAAAACAGCAGCCATTCAGTAGTAAATGAGTCTTTGTGTCTCTGTCCGTTTGAGAGTCATATTCTGTTGGTCAATTTTTGTATTGCGACCAATTGCCAAACTCTGTTAAGCAAATTTGATAAGGGTGTTCTGTCCCAAAATTCATACATTGCTTGACTGTAATTAAACCTCAGAGCAGGTTATTGAAAAGATAAAACTATTTAAAACATTCAAAACAATAATTAAAACCAACGATAAGCTAAAAACTAGATAAAAGCTCATGCCAGCATTCTAGATGTCTGGATAGGCGTGCCTAAACAAAAAAGTATTTTTAGGTAAAGGTAAAGGGTCCCCTGACCATCAGGTCCAGTCGTGTCCGACTCTGGGGTTGCGGCGCCCATCTCACTCTATAGGCCGAGGGAGCCGGTGTTTGTCCGCAGACAGCTTCCGGGTCATGTGGCCAGCATGACAAAGCTGCTTCTGGCAAAGCAGACCAGCACACGGAAACGCCGTTTACCTTCCCGCCGGAGTGGTCCCTATTTATCTACTTGCACTTTGATGTGCTTTTGAACTGCTAGGTGGCAGGAGCTGGGACCGAGCAACGGGAGCTCACCCCGTTGCAGGGATTCGAACTGCCGACCTTCTGATCAGCAAGCCCTAGACTCTGTGGTTTAACCCACAGCGCCACCTGGGTCCCTATTTTTAGCAGGTGCCAAAAGGTACCAAAGGGTAGGTGGCGCCATACTAAAATATCGAGGTCTTACCAGTGTGAAACGAGTATAATGCAGCACCTCTAACAGAGTCAGATCTGAAGATGAAAGAAGTTGATAGGGCAGGCATGGGGGGAGGAGATCTTGCAAGTGATCTTGCAACAAATGATGTAACCCACACCCCACCCGAACATTCAAGGGAAATGTCAAGGAAGAAGCACCTCTCATGTCTCACCCAACATGCTTTCTTTTTGCTCCCTTGTGTCATTGGAACACCAAGAGAAAAAAGGATTACAACTGCAAGAAGGATGACTCCCTTCTGCTCTGTGTGTGACCTCCCTCTCTGCTCAGACCCTGTGGTTCTGTGATCTATCTCATTCTCTCACCAGTTTGTGGACCATGGAACTGCAGACTTAATGAACAAGTCTTCTGATTGGAGATTTTTAGCCCAGCCTGTATCGTATTGGAATAAATTTGGATTATTATTATTAATAATAATAATTAATAAATCAATTAATTCATTTTTAAGCTACTTTGTACAATAAAAAGTCTCAAAGCAACTTGATAAAATTAACTGCAACACAAAATTTTAAATTAATTTAAAAGCAGAAAAAATTAAAACAGTGACAATACAAAGCACATACAATGCTCATCCAGCAAGATATCGGAAAGAGAAGTTCTACCCATCCCACTGAAAGATGAGCAGCACCATGGGAGGCAGCATCAAGTAGCCAGGAGCCTGGGTAACGGAATGGTCTTATCCTGACACCTCTCTGGAGAGAGCATTCCACATTTTTTTTCACATTTGAAATTGTATGGTTCGGGCTGTTTTTAATTGTCTTTATTTTTATTGTGAAATCACTTTGAGATGCTTCCTAAGGAAGTGTTTCATAAATGAAACAAACAAACAAACAAACAATGATATGTTTAAGTGATCAGCCACACATTGTAAATACACACCCTAAATTCCCAGGCATAGGGCATTTCATTCTGGCATTGTCTGCCGTATAGAATATATTCTGCCATCTGATTTTACACTTGGGCCTGATTTTAGAGCAAGTACACCAGTCACAGGCTTCATTAATTAATCAATTAATTAATTAATTAATCTGCCCAAAGCAGATTCATAAAACTGCATTTCAGGTAGTTTTGCTGGCTTTCTCTATCATGCACTTTATAATTTTCTATACCATTTTGGGGCTTTTCAAAATATTCAGTGATTATATATATATATATATATATATATATATATATATATATATATATATGTTTTCAAATTTGTAAAATCAAAAAAGAAGAAGATATGCAGCCCTCCCTTAGTTCTTGGTTAAATAATAATAATACCCCAAAATGTGAACAAAAATGCAAAATTTTGTATTAAATGCATTTTTAAAAAAGCTATTTTTTGTGTGACCGTAACAAAAGAACAAACGAATACCATAGAAGAAACAGAATAGAATTATGTATAAAGAGGCGAAAGTGCCATATACCGGATCTACAATGATCTACAAAAGCTAGATCTGTTTTTTTACATTGGCACTAAATTATTCTGTTGTTTTTCTTGCAACAGACTGATGGGACTGCTTGTCTGGGTGTGTGTGTGTGTGTGTGTGTGTGTGTGTGTGTGTTTTAAGTGAACGGACTGGGCAACCATTGGTCAGAGAATAGCATGACGAGCATCAACATAGTACAAGGTTTCTTTCCATTGGTTGCTGCAGCTAACTGTGCATTTATTCCATGCACTCCTGGCTGCTTGCAAGGGAGCCTCAAGTCCTCTTGCAACATCAGTCACATGTTTCTCCATGAAGATGATGTGAGCGGGAGGGGGGGAGGGGGAGACAGAGGGAGGAGCCCTCTCAGCACCATGCCGATTAAATACCATTACAACTTTCCTGCTTCTGCATACTACAGTAGACAATCAATATAGGCTTACATTTTATGAGACAAGGAGTTAACTTGTTCAATTATGGCACAGACAGCTCTATTCTTTTGTAACAAGTAATCTGGATAGTGAAATCGATACTGACAGGCCCAATGCATGCCAGCTAATTTCATATTATCCTCAGCCAATCAGGTGGCGAGGAGTAATAGAGTAGCTGTTACAGTTCATTACCGGAGAGGTGGGATCAATATCGGTACAATAAGAGGATTGGCAATACATCTGCCGTGCAAGGAACCCCGAAGGGGCAAAAGTCCCAGCAGTAAACTGAGCAAGCCTTCGTTTGCATAGGCAGAGAAAAACAAAACAAGGGTGGGGAACTCTGAAGCAAGGTTCCCACTCCCTGACCTGCAATTAGAGAATAAAACATCCCAGAATGGGAAGCGGGATCTACGAAACCACCCTGGGCAATCACAGGGGGCAAAGATGAACAAAGTGGTATTGGCTGATAAAGAGCCATTGGGGGGGGGGAGAGGAGGGAGATCACATGCCCCAGAAAGAAAATAAGTGGAGCAGACGAGAGCAGCAGTGCACTCCTGTAAGTGAACAAGAAGCAATTGGCTCCATGAGAAGCATGCACATCTGTGCACAACGTAGACTTCGTGAAATATCCAAAGGATCAGAGCATTTTAATTAGCATCATAGCCAAAGTTCATCCTGCATGCATTTTTCCCTCACTGTTCTCTCTCAAAACAAAATAATTTTTTGGTTTTTGTTTTGACTACGTCAGACCAACACGGCTACCTACCCTCAGTTACTGAGAAAAGAACTCACACTCAGAAAGTAACGAAGAGGAGAGAAACATTTGATGGAATTCACATTTTTATTCTTACAATTTTATAACCCGCACTTTCATTAAAATATACAGTATCAGCACAGAGTACACCATGTAAGCATAACAACAACAAAAGATTCATAAAAACAAAAATAGAACATCAATAGATATATTACTTCTGAGGTGGCCAAGGGTTTGCAAGCATCCATGCTTTCATTCTACAAATAATCTAATCAGCAGTCTTCACTCTGCAGCCCTTCTGGGTGACCATGCTTCAATGAAAGTCCAGGGGAAGACAACCATCACCATTGGAGTCCAGCAATGTATGAAAGACTGCAAGTTCCCCATCCCTGCTCTATAGCCTTCTAAAATAGTATGAAGGGGGCATCACAAGGAAATCTAAATAAACTTCTGACAACTGCGCAGATCTAGGGGCGAAACCCCTTCTGCCTCACTCCCATAATACAAGAACGGGCTCTGCTATATGTTGCTACTTGGGACAGATAAACCTGCCAGTTTTGTTTTTTTGGTTTCTCATTTTGCTTACCTTAATAGTTGTCACCAACAGATGCAGGAGGAAATTAAAAACCATTTTCCTGTTGGTTCAATTTCTGCTAGAATTCACCAGTTTCCATCCCCTGACCTGTCCCTGGGACCATTTTTAAAACCGAAAGTTAACAATCATATGTGCAAGAGAAAGTCTCACTGGAATGCATCTGCTGTTGGCAGAGTCAATATAGCAATCTGAATTCAACTTAATACATCAGTTTTGTTTCATTTGGGCTGTTGGACAGCTAAGATCTAAGGTCCTGCAAGCTGTCATCCACCTGGGACCGGACCTCTTATTTAGCAATGCAACATTTCTGAGCTAACATCCCCCCTTTTAACAGACTACATAGAGATTATTGTGAGGTTAAGAATACAGAAGCTAAATGGCACGTTTTTCTTATAGATTCAAGAAAACTATAAATCAATGAATATTATGCCAAAATATTATTTGGCAGGCAACTTGTAAGACTGGATCTAGGTGCTTCCCCCTTCCCCATATGCACACTTCCCCAGACCCACTCTAGACAGATGTTAAGTGAGAAATGAAGGCATTTCTTAGTAAAAGATAAATGGTTCTAACTCATCCTCAGAGAGACCCCTTTATATTTCAGCATCACCAGTCTCTCGGTATATGCACTTTTCCTTAACAGTTATAGATCACTGGTGTAGGCTAGCTTTCATATCATCACTCTCAGGCGGCCAAGCCTGTTGAACTCTGAACCTCTCAAGCACTTTCCACAACCAGTTAAATGGGAAAAGACAAGAGCAAGGAGCAACAACACTCAGCCCACTTTACACCAGGGCAGCCCTACAGACTGTAAGCAAAGCAATCTTTTTAACACTTGTGCTAGCGATGATGCCAATTCATCAGGATGCAAATTTGCCCACCTATCATGGTTTGACTTGAGCTGGGATCACTGTGTTGTCTATGGGCCAGTCCCTCTAATTCACCCCCGTCCATGTCGCCTTATCCTCCAACGACTGCTGCCCCACACTTCATCCTTCCTAAATCCCCTATGCATTCAACATAGCTCTCCTCTTCAGATTTTCAAAGCCAAGGGAAACAACAGGTCTCCAGACCCTATACTGACCAGTAGCATCTTTCAAGGGTTGGGTCTGATGTATCTTGGGATCTCTTATGAGCCAAAGCGCATCTGTCCTGAGTTATTTTGAGGAGATGGGGGACCTTTGGCATTCCAGATGTGGCCAAACTCCGATTCCCACTATGTAGTCAATGCAGGACGCGGGTGGCACTGTGGGTTAAACCACAGTGCCTAGGGCTTGCTAATCAGAAGGTTGGCGGTTTCAATCCCTGCGACAGGGTGAGCTCCCATTGCTCGGTCCCAGCTCCTCCCAACCTAGCAGTTTGAAAGCACATCAAGTGCAAGTAGATAAAAAGGTACCACTACAGCGGGAAGGTAAACGGCGTTTCCATGCACTGCTCTGGTTCGCCAAAAGCGGCTTTGTCGTGCTGGCCACATGACCTGGAAGTTGTACGCCGGCTCCCTCGGCCAATAACGCGAGATGAGCGCCGCAACCCCAGAGTCGGTCACGACTGGACTCAATGGTCAGGGGTCCCTTTACCTTTAGTCAATGCTCAGGGATGACGAACATTGCAGTCCAACAACATCTGGAGGGCATCATATTGGCTATCCCTTCAGTACATCTGATTTTGATAAATGGACATGAACTCCCTGGTTAATTTATACCAAAACATGTTTCAATTTCACCTTCATGTCCTACTAAATAACTCAATTAAAAAGTAGGAGGAAATCAAAGAAACTATGTTGCACTAGTTGCAGTGATGTCATTTGAGCACAATGCCATTTCCAAATTCAGAACTGGACTAAGCACACACACAAAGCTGTAGTTTTAACCTTCAGGAAAATTGCTCAGTTAAGTCAGCATGATTCAAAAGCAAAGTCATGGTTTGGGTGTGCCATCCATCACACAACAACAAGGGAGTGGTACATAGTAGGAACAGGTATAGCAAGATAACATCTCTGTTTCCTTCTGAGTTTGGATCACATGACCAGCAATTCAACAAAATGTCCTCCCTTGTCAGGCAAGAGGGGAAGTTTCAATATAAAAACCAAAACCTGCAGATATTTGGCTCACCCCTAACTAATGCACATTTCCCCTAGAAAAATCGATGTGGGATGAATTAATATATGCTTTCTTTTCTTTTCTTTTTTAAACACTTGAATAATACTGATGTTTCAGCCAAGATTCTAATTCATTTGAGTTTTATTAGCACCATAAATCTGGTGACACATCCTTAGTATGCTCAACTAAAATATATGTTAATTTCCCCCACCCCTTTATCCTCTTCTACTTCCTTTAAGCAATAACCGAACATCTCATTCCATCATGAAGCCAGAGAATAGTCTGGATGTGTTTGATCATTTATTCTACCAAGGCTATGTAAGGTCTGATCCTGAGTACTGCTGACTGGAGTTACAGGTGAACTCTGACCCAGTCAATATTCGGGCCAGAATCCAATGTAATGCTCAGTTAAAATCATGCAGTGCTATACTTGTTGCACTGGTGGAACATTGTTGTACTAGGTAAAACACAAGTGCATGGCCATAGATTGTTGCACAACAAATTTCACAACAAGAATCCATTGCCATACAGGAAACAGATGTTGGGCAATAGATGTCTATGAGCACACCTGTGGCACCGATCCATTTGTTGCACAGCCTTTAAACTCTGTCATCCACTAGTGTGGATCGATCCATTACTGTTCCACTAGTGGGCATAGTATGTTGAAGACAGCCCAGGTTTTCAATGGAGGCAGAAGCATCACCAGAATGGAACCAGGATTGCCTTTATGTCTAAGGATGGGGTTGCCAACATGGTGCCCGTAGTGTACAATGGTGCCCTCAAAATCTGCCCTTGGTGTCCACAAAGCACCTGAACCTCTCACACACTGTCCACCTGCTCATGAGATGGCAAGATAATGGAGAGAAACCGAAACCAGCAAATCCACTCTGTTGGAGACTCTTCCCTCATGCATAGACAATTCTGTACTGTTGAAAAGCTCTCCTCCTCTGTGCTCATTCATTTTGCAATAGCTGATCCTCTACTGATTTGAAAGTCATGAGGTTTCGCTTGTTTGTTTGTTCTGTGGGTTGAAAAGATACACCAAGAAAATCTATCTGTCCTACAACATACTATCAAGAGTTCAAAACATGACACAGGTTTTCTAAAAGCAGATTTTGTAACTGTGCAAATTCCCCATCAGACTGTGTTCAGACACCACTTTAGTGTTGTTTGTAATCAATCAATAGTAAATGGACAAATTAACTCTGACTTAAAGTGTCCAGCCTTTCTTCTTCTTTTTTAAAAATGGACACACTTTAAGTCAGAGTTAGCCAATATGATGCCCTCCATATGTCATTGATCTAACTATTTTTAACTGCTCTTGAAAATTCACCAGAATTTTAGTGTGAATTTCTAAAAAAATACCACTTTTTCTATATGCAATTTTGCCTAAAATGCACAATTTTTCACAGTAAGTTTCCCTAATACAAGGCATTTTTCCTATGTTATTTTCATTTATATTTGCATTTTTATGCACACTATAGCATATACATTTTTGTATATGTCGCCTGGTTGGATAACTGCACTGCAAAAATCAGAAAAGTGCAAATTTTGGAGTTTGTATATTGTTTGCTAAGTGCAAAACAAATTAACTGAATTTCTGCCCCAGCCAGACCTGTCCTCAAGCTTTAGTGCAAGGCAGATAGGATAGGAATTGTGTGTGTCTGAAAGTCCACATATGTACACGAAACCTCATACCAATGACAAACTTAGTTGGTCTCTAAGGTGCTACTGGAAGGAATTTTTTTATTTTGTTTCACATATGTGAGTGTGAGTGTATGTGGACGAGACAGAGAGAGATTCCCCCCCCCCCCAAGTAAAGCAATAACCTAGTCTTTTAAAATTCTAGTTTGCAGTAAGCCCCATTGGGAGCAGAGATACCTTTTATTTAGCATAAGTCATTATTGTCTTTATAGGGGGTGAATCTCCCCCACAATGACTGATGGATTTGTATAATTACACTCTTGCCTAGCATATTCCTAAACCTCAAAGTAGCTTTCCACTGCTAACGATGGGTGCTTACCATAAATATTTCTAACAGGCAACTATTGTGTTTAATAGCTACTAAATCCTCAGAAGTATTTATTAAGAGACACTGGGCAATTCATGTTTAATTACTTCATAAAAGAAACAGAGGGGGGAAAGTAGCAGAGGAAGAGTTCAATGCTATACTAAAAGGAAGAAGCGTCAACTAATCACAATTAAGAGGAAGTCCCAGGCTATTTAAATGCTACAATCCAATTATATCAGGTGAAATGAATTACTCCTTTAATGCTGACTTTATATGAAGATTCCTCCTTATTGCTCTCATTAATAATCATCAGACATCATTTTCCTCCATATTGGCTGCAATAACATTTCTATTAGCATCATGGTGGCGCAGGGCTGACAATTAAAATAAAAAATAAATCACAGGCAGGACTGAATAAACGTAATTATGGCTCAGAGAAGAGCTTTTATGACTATTTGATTAGTCAACTGAGCAGTACTTATCTTTTAAATCTTAAAACTTCAGCTAAATGTAATTTTCAGCCTGCCATTATCCTTGTCACTGGAAAACTGAGATACTGGCAACAGATGTCCTATAGAGGTTATGGAGCAGACGTAGGAGATGAGTGTTGGGACATATCAGAGAGGATGGACCAACCTGTGGAAGAGAAGAACTGGAGCCTCAGCTCCTCAACCCCTCTTCCCCAGCACGAATTGTGGCACAGGCAAGAGGGCCTTTTCAGTGATGGGCCCTCATCGATGGAACATTTTTCCCCAAGAGATTCCCCAGTGCTAATATAAAAGTCCCACCAGAGGGCACTTTGCCAAGGCTCCACTCAAACCCAGAGCCTACCCTACTGAACACTCCTGATCCACAAGAACAGGCCAAATCTCAGGGTTCCTGGTTCCTGGTGGCAGTGACAGCTGGTGGACATTGGGACTGGTAGGGCAGAAGGCAGGGAGCCTTACAGTAGATTGAGCCAGAGAGCCAATGATAGGCTGAGCCAACAAATGCCAGTTTTTGTCTTCATCGTCCTCCCTACCATGGGCGTACCCAGGATCAAAACTAGGGGGGGGGCACACCAGCCACACCCCCAGCCACACACCCCAGCCACCCAACTGGATAGCTGGCAATGACATGGCCATTACAAGACAACACACAGAGCCACCTGCACTTGCACTCCTGCCTTTAATGGCAGCAGTGACTAAAATGAGGCAGCAGCTACCTCTGTTGAAAGAAACCTGGACCTGGGCTAACTTCAGCTCACACTCTTTCAAGTCACAGCGAGCACAGCACAGAAAGTGCTGCCCCACAATGCTCTGCGTCACCTCATTTGCATACATGCAAATGATGTGCCGCAGAGCATTGTGGGGCAGCACTTTCTGTGCTGTGCTCGCTGTGACTTGAAAGAGTGTGCAAATGAGGTGCCACAGAGCATTGTGGGGCAGCACTTTCTGTGTTGTGCTTGCTGTGACTTGAAAGAGTGTGGGCTGAAATTAGCCCAGGTTTAGGTCCAGGTTTTTTTGAACAGAGACAGCTTTGCTGTCACTGCTGCCATTTTGTTTCAGCCAAGCCCTGCTTCTAGGGGGGGGGCAGCTGCCTACCCCTGCCCATGCTCCCTACTGATTTCTACAATGGCAACACTGAGGAGGAGGAAACTGGCATCTATTGCAACCCCACTGGACTGGGCATGGGTAAGGTTGTGCTCCATTTGTCCCAGTGGACTAGCCTGCATTGCCTGAAGGACAGTCAGGAGATCAAGTCTAAAGAAATGATACAGAGACAGCGATACTCCAGATTAGTTTATGTGCTGGAAACTCATTTTCATACGCCTTACCTAAAGCAGAGTGTGGAACCAAGCCAATTGCAATCACCGCTCAAAGTGATGTGTGAAGGTTTTTCTTCTCTCTGGTTTTGTTTTGGGCTTTTTTGGAAAGTTATAAAACAAATATTTGATCAAATATGCATCATTATCAAGTTTTCACCAGGAATGCACAGAAATTCCATCCTCCGCTTGTACTGTTTGATGCAGAGAATTGGTGAGCCGCTCATTTACACAACAAAACACCGAAAAACGATTCTTCTCTTTTTAAAGGGGGGAGGATAGAGAAAGGTAGGCCGATAAGAGCTGGTCTGCTCATTCGATTTCCCCCAACCTAGTCTGAAAACATGCTTTTCAAACTTCTTTCCAATGCTTCAAAAGTTTTGTACATGTTAAAGGCAACATAGTTGTGAATCTAATCCCCACTGCCGTGCTCAGGAAAACAACAACAAACAAACACGCAAACAACAAACCACTACATTTCTAATAATCTCATCTTTCAGAAACAGTGCCACCTGTGCTTTCGAAATATGATTTCAGTCAAGTTGCAAGCTCCTTTGGGAATGGAAATGACAATAACTTGGTCCTGAAAGCATACTAGCATTCTTTTAAAAAATAAAATCCCTGTGTAAAAGTTATTTTGTAATTTGAAGAAAAGTACCCTCCAAGTTTCCTTGATTGATCCAGCTCCAGTATGACACCATTTCCCATATTAAAATGGAGCAAAGGGGGAGTGAAAAAAATGTAGACCAGAAGCACTAGCATGGTAGTAATTTATTATTATTATTATTATTATTATTATTATTATTATTCCTGGCCCTTCACATGAGAGCCCAGGGCAGCTAACAATTAAAATACCCACTCAAATGCTACCAAAACCACAATGTAAAATATTGTATATGGTACAAAATAACAGTAAGCATATCTAATACATTACAAAGTCATTCTTGTTACGTTCCAGAGACCTACTGGTCAATGCAAAAGTGAGAGATATCAAGAGTCATGCATGTTTTTGCTGGGATTCTCTGTCCAAGGGAAGGGTGCTCTTCGTATCACACCCTTACATTTTGTGGCGGCACAGAATTGCTTAACCCAACTCTGCCCTGGTATACTCTACCCTTTTATGCAGCAAAAATAATTAAGATATGGGGGAGGGGGAAATTGATGAAAAATAGGGGTAGGAGAGAAGAGCAAAGGGAGCCATAATTGTTTGCTATCTCATAATGCTGCATATGATTGATGGTGGGTCACTTGTATTTTTTTAGAGAGAGAATGCAGCATGGAGTTTTCAAAAGAAAAATAAAGGGAAGTTTCATTAATACGAGAGGCCCATTATCAAGTAAGATGAAGCTGTGTGTAAATCATAGAATTGTAGAGTTGGAAGAGACACAATTGTCATCTAGTTCAACCCCTTGCAATGCAGGAGTCAAACCCATGACCCTGAGATTGAGAATCTCTCATGCTCTACTGACTGAGCTATTGCTCAGTTAAACACTGGAATTTGCTCCCACAAGATGTAGGGATGGCCACCAACTTGGAAGGCTTTATAAACAAAGTTGAGGCAAATTCATGGAGGATGAGGCTTCCAGTGGCCATCAGTCCCAATGACCATGCTCTCCCTCATCTGCCAGAGACAGTATGCCTCTGGATAACAGTTGCTGGGACTCGCAAGAGGGGAAGAGTGCTGGTATACTCAGGCGCTGCTTGCTGGCCTCCCGCCGGCATCACTCTGGCCACTGTGAGAACAGGCTGCGGGATTAGACAAGACACTGGCCAGATCCACCAGCGTCTTCTTATGTTATAATGCACTCAAAAGATCCCTAAATGGGTAATAGGTCAGCACTCAATAGCCACTACTCACAGGTAGGGCCTTGCCAGCTTGGTAGAGGAATGGAGCTACACTTCACTCCTGGCATTATAAAATACTTTTGCAGTACTTTTTAGTGTGGTAGCGGCTACACTGTGAAATCAGCCAGATGCCTTGATTGTATTGTTTTCAGTGCCTGCTAAAAACACTTTGTTCAAGTAAGTGTGGTCAGATATATAGGGGACGGGCCCTTTTGGGTGTGCCCAGTATTTTGGGGGAGGGGGTCACCCTCCTGGTGTTCAAAAGTGGAGAAGAAGGCCAAGCGCTGAGCTGAGTGCGGCTTCAGTGACTGGCTCATCCTCCCCCTGCTGATGCCATGGAGCGGAAGGAGTGAGGAAGAAGTCCCCTCCTGGCAGCTGCAGGAGGAGGATGAGCCACGGCTATTGAAGCTGTGCTGTCATCGCGTTGGCTCTGCCCAGGCTCCTTTGACATCATTACGTTGCACGTATGATGTCAGATTCCCCCCACTTCTCCTTCAGAAGCTGACACCTCTGATATAGAATGTGATATGTGTTTTAATCTGTTTTAACCTATTTTAGATTTTAATTAATTTTTGGAAATCCCAGCTGTTTAACTCTGGGTGGTATTCAGCTATGTTTTTACTCTGAGTAGACCCCCGAAATTACTGAACATGACTAAGTTAGGTTCCTTAATTTGAAGAAGTCCACTTTGAGTAAAACTTAAGTAAAAGTACCACCTTCTGTTCTTTATTGAGAATTTAAATGTTTGTTTTATTTTTTTTGTAAACTGCTTGGGAATTCTTTTTTTTCTGCCCCAGTTAAATTAAATCATGAGAGCTGGGGAAAAAAAACCCTATTCAGTCCCAATCAATAAATCAATTTTAAAAGGGGCTGTAGGATAAAGTCACAATTTAGAACTTGCCATATTAATTAGAGTAAGCTGTTTCTCATTTGTTCATTTGAAATCATTTCTAAGCTTCTCAATATTCAAACATTTCCAAGGAGTATACAAAAACAATGTTGAATTATTATTATTACTGTGTTGTTGTTGTTTTTGTTGTTGTTGTTAATTTATTTATACCCTGCCCATCTGTCTCGGTTTCCCATTGTATTGTTACAATGGAGTAACATTTAAATACTAAAACCATGTAATAAATGTGTGACATGTATGATATATCTCTAGGTATCCTTGTGAAAGTGGAAACCAAATTTCTGTGCATGTTATGAGTAGTTGGAAGGCCATATAAAATGTAAGAATAAGAGAAATAAAATTTAAAAATCAAGCCTTAACGTACCAGTTTATAGAGTTCTTTTTAATATAAATGCTGCAATATTAAAAGAAGATTTTTCATATACTGCACTGCAACATTAACTATTACAGCTATGTGAAATACTGTGCTTCCAGTGTTCAATTTTTGCATAGAATGTAGCCCTTTTGATAGAGTGTGCATCTTTTTTTTCTGAAAAACGCTGAGGTCATGGGCAGGGCCGGCGCGCCCATTAAGGCGAACTAGGCAGTTGCCTAAGGCGCCAATATGGAGGGGGCGCTGGCACGACGGGGAGCGCTGCTGGCTTCGCAGGACTCGCTCTGCCGCGCGGCCGCTACACCCCGACACCACCTACCTGTGTCAAGGCGGGCGGCAGCAGCGGCGGCGGTGCAGCCCAGGCATGCCCAGAGCACCGAGGGCAGCAGCGTGTGGAGGACACGTGGGGCGAGAGCAGCCCCTTCCTGCGGCACGCGCATGCCAGAGCCGGGCCTTCGGCTCCAGCCGCCATCACCGTGCTCTACTTCTCAGGCAGGCGGGAGCAGCTGCTGCTGCGCCCAGGGGTCTGTGGCTGAAGCCCGAGGGTGGCCCGAGCAACCCAGCCGCCAATGTCACAGGTAAGCGGGAGGGGCGCTGGGAAGGGAAGGGGGTGAAGGCTGAGCCAGGCCTGCAGGGAGGAGGCAGACGCCCGAGGGGGGGGGGGCGCCAGAAGGTGATCTCACCTAGGGCGCAAAAAAAACCCTAGCACCGGCCCTGGTCATGGGTCACTAATGTGGTATCTGTGGGTCCACATGGATCCGCAAAGGCCTTCCTTGGTGCCCATGAGGTCCTGTCCCACACCCTTCTCCCAGCTTAATAGAGGCTTCATAGCAGCCTTCTTTTGTAGCCAATAAAGGCTCTTCTCCAAGCCTAATTCCTGGTGGATGAGAGTGAATGTGTGTGGTTACAGTGCGTACATTCATATGTGGTTGTGGGGTGTGTGAGGTGACCACAACAGTCTTCCTGGTTTGCAAATGTGTCCATTAACCTCTAAAGGTTGGTGGTCCTTGAACTAGGAATTGGATGCAATTTATTTTCTGCCCCTTCCTACATGGTGCTGCCTTTACTGCGCCACTGGCCTTTTTCCCCTTTGTGGAGATCCATGGGACGGCTCCATGCACATTATCATACACAGGTACTACTGACATACCCTGTCTTTAAAAAAATAAAAAAAATAAAAATCCCTCAACCCTAGAGAATAAAGGTAAGTGAAGGCAAGTGAATACATTAGCATTATCACAAGGAGTGCCAAAATTAATCGAAAGCAGAGGACTTTCTCAGTGTTGCCAAAAGTGTGCATAGTTCTGGCTAGGCTCCAATAACAGTCAAAATCCCTTGAAACACATTCAATATCTAAATGCCTTTGAGATTAATTATGATCATTTAAAACATGTATGAATGTTTTCCCTTCATACCGTGAAGTTGGTTTTCAGAGAAGTGTAATAAACGTCAGATAAATCAGTTATTAGGTTCTCAAGTATTGTTATCTTCTGGACTCCTCTGAAGGGGTGTGTGTATGTGTGTGTGTGTGTACACACACACACAGATATGCAAGCATACACCTTCACAGCTTGGGCAGCCAATTCTTTTCTAAAGCTGCTGGAAAAAAGGAGTTTACAAGAAAACCAAATGGGTAATCATTATTCCTCATCAGCAATGAGCTGTGACGTGTGTAAATTGCATAATAAATTAGGTATTTGGAGATAAATGAATTTACAATAAACAATTACTGGGTGAAAAGCTCCACTTCTCTCTCTCTCTCCATAGGCGCAAGATCTGGTAAAAATCAGCCACAGGTAGTTAAGTGATTATAAACTGTAAAAATAAATCAACCCGATATAATTGCTCGAAGGGAAAAAATTACCAACATATTTAACATTTCAACAGTGCACCCTTTCCCATATCCATTTGGCATTATCTAATTACCTTCACATTGCATTTCCATCAGTGATATGACCTGTATTTTCCTTTTTATAACTGTCAGGGAAGGGAAGCAGGGAGGTGGGGTGAGCAAACCGTGGGCGATAAATCAACCTTACCATTAGGACTGAAATAGCTCATCGCCGCACTTCTAAATCCAGGATTTATAAAGATGTCTAGGCCGTATTGCACACTGGTGGACACCATAATAAATTCATGAGCGCACTGCCAAGGCGAGCTAGTTCATTATGTGGCGGACTGCCGGCCATTAATCTAGCCGAGAGAGATTCCCGGGAAACTGAGACTGCTTTGGGAAATTTATGCAGACTTAAAGTTACCCATTTCATTATGGATTTAATCTGCTCCCTCTCTGCCAGAGTGCATGAAAGGTTTTTACAGTTTAGATCAAGCACTTGTAACTCCCCATTTTATATTATTTCTTCAACAATAATGTCCTAATTTCTTCCTCAAAAAAGAGAGAGAGAGAAAGAAAGAAAAGAGGAGCTAAAAAGGCTGCTGAATACCTTCACGCTTGCCTTCCCCTAATATTACACTTGATAAAATATTTATACAATCAATTGACAAAGGGCAATTTCCCCCCTAAAATGTTCTATTAACATGTAAATTTTCATATGATCCTTATCTTGTATGCAAATTGGGACTCAGTAGACTTGCCTATACCTAACACACACACACACACACACACACACACACACCCCTCCCAGCCTGTCAAGCCGTTGGTTGACAGGTAGAGAATCCAGACCCAAATGGGTTCTGTGTGGTCTCAAGAGATGCACTCCCCACCCCAGGAAGTCAAAGATCTTTCACCATCAACTTCCTATCAGCTTGGGTTGGTGGCCCAGCTGTGACCAAGGGCGTAGCCAGGATTTATGTTGGGGGACCGGGATTTATGTTGGGTCAGTTAGTTAAGTCTTTTTATTTATTTACTTGTTTGAAGGGGGGCAGCTGCCTACTGCCCCACCTTGGCTACGCCCATGTCTGCAACCCTGTCTAGATGGGGATAGGTTGGTTTCCGTTATTTAGGCTCTGCTAACCTCTGGGTTAGATTTCTACAGTGCTTTATATGTGAGGCTGCCTTTGAAGACTGTTTGGAAACTGAAGTTGGTATAGAATTAGAGAGATTGTTGACTTGGACAAGGTGGTCTAACCAGGGGCAAATTCAGGGCAGCGTGACCAGTTCTGCTGCACTGGGTGCCAAACTTCAGGGATGCCTCAGGGGGTCACAACCGTGAGAAATGTGAGCACCGAATTTTGGCCTTGAACAGGGTGCCGCTGAAATTTGCAAGAACAAAGTCCTCTCCTGAACTGACCAGTTATGGCCTGTAGGTTTCCAGGATCAATTCAAAGTGTTGGTCTAGAAACTTTATGTGGCTCAGGACTTTAATAATTCAAGGACCGTCTCCTCCCATGTAAAAACTATCTGGATTCTAAGATTGTTCCATGAGCCCCTTTTCTGGGTGCCCACTCCTAGGGAGGTGGACCATATCCTATATTTTGTTTTTTAACTGGGCACAGTTTTAATAGGACTTTTCCTAAGGAATCCTCCCACAACCGTGGCAAAGCAGAGCCAGTTTTGTATACATATGAAACTGTATTGAGACATTAGTACATTGATCCCTCCATTCCTACTTGGCAGAGCCTAGATGACTTATGTTTACCTGTCGGTATGTGTGCATGCTTATGAGTATAATATGCAATGAATATGCTGATAATTGTATGTTAAAACTGCAAATGGCTGTGTTGCATGTACCTTGTGGATATTTCTAATGGAAAGAGTCTGGGATTTGGGCCCCTGAGAGATAGTGATCAACACACACAGTCAGACCATAAAACAAATTATTGCAGCATTAATATCTGCAAATAATTGACATCTGGCTTAAATTTGGATAATCAGACCAAGTTCAAAGTAGCTCTAAATGATTATTTCAAAGGCTGAAATCCCCCCCCCCCCAACTCAGCTTGGTATGTGTGTGAAATATATTCATTTATCACATTCAGATTGATCCACAAGACAACGAACAACGGATAAAATCACAGTAATGCAATATTCGGGTGAAAATACAAATACAAATAATAGTCTAGAGCAGGAGCATAAAACTGATTTTCTGCACAGACCTTCTGGGGCTCATAAAGAATAGTTGTTGTACTTTTCTGACAATAGCTATTATGATATAATAACAGCACAGGTCAGACCAGAATTTCCCAGTGTCAAAAGCCCTGTGAAAAAGCACTCCCCCCCCCAGAAGTGCACATTTAAAGCACTATGATACCACTTTAAAAAAGTTATGGCTTCCCCCAAAGAATTCTGGGAGATGTTGTATGTTCGGCATGCTGAGAGTTGCTAGGAAGCCCCAAACCCTTCACAGAGCTACAGTTCCCAGAGGGGTTTAACAACCAATCATTCTTTGCAGGGAACTCTGGGAATTGTAGCTCCGTGAAGGGAATAGGGGCCTCCTAACAACTCTCAGCAGCTCCCAGTATTCTTTTGGGGAAAGCCGTAATTGTTTAAAGTGGTAATGCAGTGCTTTAAATGTGTGTGTAATTCTCTAAGGGTGGAATCCTGTGGCTGGTAGGAATGGGAAGCCAAAGCTGGTTTATGTACCCATCTAAAGCCCTGCTAGACTGAAGTGTGGTCAGAGGAGTTTGAATGCACTCCTTCGTTTCAGGATTGTCCTAGAACCATTTGGCTGGTTTGGAAATGGGGAAGGCTTCATCTTGGAGAACATCTTGCCCCATTCCCTGAAGCGTTCAATGTCCTACCTGACAAGAGGGATGGGGAATCTCAGTCTCAGTGATGACCCTGGAGATGCCCTCTGGGTCGCAAACCCTCCCAAGGCGTACCCCTCAACAGCTCCTGCTTCACACCCTCTTTGAGTGATTTTGCCTGGCTGGAATCTGTCCTTGAACACTGGTGATCCTTCTTGCTTGCCTGGATGAAGGATAGAGAGTGGCATGTGAGAGAGAAGAAACCAGCCAGTTGTACAAAGGTAAGATTCACATTCATCTGATGGGACACTCACATAACACAGAGTCTAATGGGACACTTATTAAGTATTTGACATCTTCCAAAGGAAACTCCACACTGTCTCCATGGTTGAATACATTAGAAAAAAAGTTATGAAAAATGAGCAGGGATTCAGCAGGGCCTGCCAATTTTTCCTTACCAGAGGGTAAATAAGACAGCGCCATTTAAGTTGCTCATTGAACAAGATGCCCTCCAGCTGCTAGTATAACTGTCTCCTCAACTTGCTGAAATTAAACGACATTGGCAGTGCCAAAAGAGAACCCCAGTCTATGCCAGGCAGCCTCTCCTTGGGTACTTGGGTAGAACACTCTATGTATACATGAAATATATGTCCAAAATATAAACAGAGATTCAAGCGGTTTGTGTGTGTGTGTGTGTGTGAGAGAGAGAGAGAGAGAGAGAGAGATTTTTAAAAAAATAAAAAACCCCAAATTGAACCAGAACATAAGGGCATAATGGCCATTTCGGATGGGTCCATAGCTGGCTTTATTGACATAAGGGGTGGAAAACATTTTTCAACCTGAGGGCCATGTTGTGACAAAGCTTCCAGGTGCCAGAGAACAAGGGTGGGCAGGGCCAGCAGCAAAAGTGGGTGGAACAGTGTGTGCAGATTTTGCCTTTGCATTGTAGACTAGCTTTTACACACACTCGCACATACTGTTCTCTCTCTCCTCCAAGCAGGCAAGCAAGACACATTATAAAACTTCAAGGGCACATTCCAGCCAGGGAAGAACACTAGAGGAGGGTGCGAATCAGGGCTGGTAAGGGGGGTGGCCAGCAAGGGTGTGGGACCCCGAGAGAGCCCCAAGGACTATATAGCAAGGCATGGAGGGCCATGGTTTGCCCCAAAGCATTCTGGGAGCAGAATCCCCTATGATGAGGAATTTATTGTTAAACCACTCTGGGAATTGGTGCTCTTTGAGGGGAATAGGGGGTCCTTGACTGTTCTCAGCACTCTGAACAAACTACAGCTCCCAGAATTCTTCAAGGGAAGTCATGACTGCTTAAAGTGGTATCATAGTGTTTTAAAGTTATGGTGTGACTGTGGACTGAGTCAGACCCTTGGCTGTTCTAGCACAGTACTGTCTACAGAGACTGGCAGCAGTTATCCAAGGTTTCAGGGTGGATTTGTAGGCAGCAATGCTTCTGAATATCAGTTGCCGGAAACCACGGGAGGGGAGAGTGCTCTTGCGCTTGAATCCTGCTCACTAGTTTCCCACAGGAATGTCATTGCTCACTGTGAGAACAGGATGCTGGACTAGATGGGCCATTGCCCTGATCAGGCATGCTCTTCCTATGTTCTTATGAGATGCTGGAAACTGAATCAAGGTTCTTCTCCATACAAAGCAGGTGATGCTCTACCACTGAGCCATGGCCTTTCCAGCTGATGACTAAGCTCAATCCAAATGAAAATCAAGGTGCAATGCCTGCAATGCCTTCCGCCACCCCTCCCTAAATCACAGCACAGACTGCCAAGAACGGATGTTTGATTAGGGGATGGTGGTGGTGTGTGTGTGTGTGTGTGTGTGTGTGTGTGTGGTGGGGGAGGCCTCCCAGCCATCCCTCTTCTGTTTGCCCACTCAAGCATTGTATAAATAAATAATTAAAACAATGGCAAGCATCTCGCTCGCTGCCCCCAATTCCCGGAGCACCTCGGCTCCTTAAACTGAATCATTTGCCGCAGCTTGCGTATTGCAAAACCCATCCGCCAGAAGATTATGGGCCGTTAAGTGCCATCCAGGCCTGAAATGTGACTCAAGGGCTTTGAGGATGGCTTGGAATTCACAATTGCGAGTGAATATTCTCTTTTAGCTTCATTTCCCCCCTCTTAAAAAGAAAAAGAAAAAGAAAGAAAGGCTGTTCTTCCCTCATTGTTGGTGTGAAAGAACCAAGGTGAAGGGGGAAACTGAGGTGGAAGGAGGGAGGGATGGACAGAGGGAGGGTGGGTGGAACTTTGCAGGAAGAAGAGGTGCTGCTTTCGTATGCAAACATGAATTCTTTATAGGCTAAATTGCATTTGTGAATTAAGAGGAAGATGCATATTTATATTTCTACTCAGAATCCACCCAAAGCAAAGCAACACATAAGATGCCTTTAAAAGTTCAGGGGGGAAAGTGCCACCCTGTGAGGGAAGTCCCATGGGAAATCAAGCTGCTCCCTTTGTTCTCTATGCTAAATAAAGAATAGGCTAAGCTGGGAAATGATCAACGCCTCCTTACACAGAAAGACAACCATAGAGAGAGGCAGCCCAAAGCCCTATAAGAAGGGTGGCCACATGCCTGGCATTCCAGAGGGTGGTTCCCTCTCTGCTGGGCTCTTTAAAGGTAAAGGGACCCCTGACTGTTAAGTTTGTCCGCAGACAGCTTCCGGGTCACGTGTGGCAAAACCAGAGCAGCACATGGAAACGCCATTTACCTTCCCGCCAGAGCGGGACCTATTTATCTACTTGCACTTTGACATGCTTTCGAACTGCTAGGTTGGCAGGAGCTGGGACCGAGCAATGGGAGCTCACCCCATCGCGGGGATTCGAACTGCTGACCTTCTGATTGGCAAGCCCTAGGCTCAGTGATTTAGACCACAGCGCCACCCGCGTCCCTGCTGGGCTCTTTAGTCCAAAGCAATCTTAATGATATCTAGAATCCTAAGAAGGGAGATGGAAGGTGCCAATCAAGGGGTTGACAACTTGGCAGCAGACTTTGTAAGACACAAGGTAACCTGGGCACAGTCTGCCCCACCAAGGGAGGAATTTCTAGTTCAAGTAGTTATTATTTCTAAATTTTCATCTATGATATGAATATGTATATGCAATTTTTATGCAAACCAGTGCCCCCTTTCTTGGTGACGCATTGCTTCTTTCCTAGTGATGCGGTAAATGACCACCTTATCAATAAGTTAGAATGTCAAGCATAAGATATTTCAGGCATCAGGTTTGAAGGCCAACTTACAGTTGCTTGGGTGGTGGTGTTTTTGTAAGTGTTCTCCAACAAAATAAGATCCCTAAGAGCTAGTGTGGGGTAGTACTTAAGAGAGTTGGACTAGGACCTGGGAGACCAGGGTTCAACTCCCCACTCAGCCATCAAACTCCCTGAGTGACCTTGAGCCAGCCACTGCCTCTCAGCATAAATGGGGAGGAGGAGAACTATGTGTGTTACCTTGAGATCCTTGCAGCAAAAGTGGAGTATAAATGTAATAAGTAAAATATAAAATAAATTGCATTTGCTGTCCTCTGATAGATCATAGGTAACCCCCCCCCCCCAAACTGAGACAACATCCAACAACACACCCAAATCCATGTGTGGTGACTGCACATTCTCAGGAAATATCCCATTTATGAACCACTTCCCATAAAAGATTTTGAAGTTATTTCAAAGTTTTTAAAAATCAACAATAAAAAACCCACTCTGTATATGAAAGCAATTAAATACAATTTCATATGTAAAAATGGTGTCGGATCCAGCACACATATAGTGTGAGCTAAAGAGCTCCAGTTAAAAGGCCTGGTGAGAAATGAAGATCTTTAAATGACACCTGGAAGGCAATGGAGATGGCGCCTACCTGATGTGTAACAGAAGGGAGCTCCAAAAAGGTAGGCACGTGTCACCACATTAAGGGCCCGATTCCTATATCACACAGAGCAAAGGTGTCTGCAGGACACCCTCACCTGCAGAGCACAATGATTGGTTTGGTATACTGCAGATTACACATAGCATGGAGCATCTCCTGGGTGGAGTGTTTCCCTAATGGAAGTCAGTTGTCAGGATATCTTACCATTTCAATCACAGTCTCTATATCCCTGATACAGTTGGTCAATAGATGAATCAATCATCAGCTTCTGATGGTTTTACTGTGTGCTTAATGGTTCCATCTTTCGTTGAGTTATGCTTTCTCTTTTCAAAAACGATGAACTGAGGACTGGAAATCACTCCAACTCTGAACGCAAATGCTGCCTGACTTTTAAAGAGGGAGACAAATGCATTCAAGGTAACTGGGTGGCTCCATCACAGCAGCCCACGTGTCCAGATACCAAGATGGACTGGAGCACCCTCCTTCTCCTTGGAACTTTGAGAAAGGGATCAGGGTGGCCTCCTTTCCACAGTAACTGAGAGCAGGGTTGGGGGATGTGTGGCCCTCCATAGGTGCTTGGGCTCCAGTTCAATAGCACTGGATATAATACTGTACATCAAATAATCATTTCAATATACATCCATTTGATTTCGCACAAATGTTCTTGTTGGTTTTAAGATAATGCAGACCATTCTGAGTCACACATTTTATTTCATGGCAGATCAATTAATTAACAAAGGTATAGAATCATGGGAAATCAATGGGTCTCCAGACGCTAGGAGGGTTTTTCTTTGCCCCTTCTCCTAAACATATTCCTTAATCCATTTCTGGCACACTTCCTTGCTTCCTGTTGATTTAGTTGACTAGGTTATGCACTGTGACTCTCAGATGCATTAGCCATCAAGCCAAGCTACAGGAGGACTGGTAAATCAAAATATTACATATGCCGGTGGGTAATTTACACAAGGAAAAGAAAGAAATGCACTTGTTAATTCTAGGTATTCACCAAGGCTACTTCCTCATGACACTATTGGCTGGTAAACATGCACACACAGTGGGGGCTCATCCATTATTATGAATGAGGCACTGACCCACCATCGTCAGTATTGCCTTCTTACCTCCAACCTGTCAAGGGGGTGACACTTGCTGTCATCTTCCTCCTCCTTGGTCTCAGTGTTGCATTTATAGAACTCAACAGAGAAGAGGATGGAGGTGAAATTAGAATTAAAACTAGTTCTGCCTGCCATTTGTCTTTAGCTCCACCTACTGCTGGGCTCCCTGCCTTCCACCCTACCAATCCCATTGCACAATACAATTAACTCAAGGATGGGGAACCTGTGCCCTTGCATATGTTGGTGGACTCCCATGAGCCCCAGCCATCATGGCTATTGGTCAGGGATGGTAGGAGTTGTGCTCAATGAAATCTGGAGGGCCACCAGTTTATTTCTTTTCTTACATTTATGTCCCAACTTTTCTTCTGCCATGACACCCAGGATGGCTTCCCAGGTAGTCACCTTTTCAGAGTCAGACCTCCTGAGCTTCAGCAAGGCCTCATGTGCCTATCAGGACATATCCTGGTACTTGTTCCCCACCCCTGCCCTAGAAGAACTGTCGCACTAGCAGCAGAGTGAACAGAATCTGCTTGACTAAATGAAGGCGATAAATGAACAGGGCCTTTTACTCATGCTTGTTTTTTTTTATTTGTCTTGAAGGAGGGGAAAGCTAACATGTTGCTAGACTACAATTCCCATCATCCCTGACCATTGGTCATGTAGGCTGGGACTGGTGGGATTTAGACGCCAACAATACTCCTTCATTGGAGGTTTATAAGCAGAGGGTTGGATGGCCATCTTCTTGTATTGCAGAGGGTTGGACTAGACGTCCCTCAGGGTCCCTTCTAACTCTTGTTGTTGTTTAGTCGTTTAGTCGTGTCCGACTCTTCGTGACCCCATGGACCACAGCACGCCAGGCACTCCTGTCTTGCACTGCCTCCCGCAGTTTGGTCAAACTCATGTTCGTAGCCTCGAGAACACTGTCCAACCATCTTGTCCTCTGACGTCCCCTTCTCCTAGTGCCCTCAATCTTTCCCAACATCAGGGTCTTTTCCAAGGATTCTTCTCTTCTCATGAGGTGGCCAAAGTATTGGAGCCTCAGCTTCACGATCTGTCCTTCTAACTCTACAATTCTATGATTCTGTGAAAACTGATGGAAGCTGGTTTGAGGGGAAGTGCATCAAGCAGCAGCATTCTCTAGAAACTACAGGATGCGTATGATGTCATGTGTACTTGGCTTCAAAGACCAGCAGTGGGAACTCACTGGAGCCACAGTAAATGGAAATGTGTACACAGCCTTAGACTGCTTTACAATCCTCAGGATTAGCCAAACCCTCGAATGAAGAAGCAGACTCTTCACAGAGAATACTTAAATCTTTAATTAATCTCCCTTCTCTCTGCCCCAACTACCCACTCTCCTTTCATTTAAACAATAAATGCAAGGAAGTACACATACATTTACATTACAGCCCCTTTACAGTATTATCATCAGATGCCAGGCATTTAAAGATTTATAGAAAAATGTTGTTAGGCTGGTAATTATGACAGGATATTATGTAGTGCATGCCGTAAAGCTAAATATAGCGGCTTTATATTGAAAGGGGGGGGGGTGAACAATGCTGAGCATTACAGGAAGTAACAAACAGGCTTGACCCGAAGAAAGGCGAATTAAGAAATAACCAAAATTTCAGCTCTCTTCCATCGTCTTTCAGTCATCTTTCTTTCTTTATGATGAATGTAGCCCACAGCCAAGGGGTCAACAGAGAAGACCTTGTTTAACAGTCCACAACCCCAAGTCCTGTATGCCTGTTGTGCATCACACCCAACAGTCCAGGGAAAACTGAAACATCCCTTTTCTTGTGTGTGGCCATTTTGGGCACCATGATCTTGTGTGATCCCCCTCCCCCAATAAAGTGCCTTTTCCCAGGGCCTCACTCTCACATGGGTCATGTGACTCACTCAGGAGCATGGCTTGGAAGACATGCATCCCATTTTTGGGCTTGGACATATTGGAGAGTATGCTTGTGGGAACCTTTTTTTACGGCCTGCTATGCCACATTCCCGCTTGGACAACCTTTCAAGGGTCATGTGTCAGTCAGTGGAGGGCGGGCCTAGTGGCCAAAGTGGATGGGGCAACAAATGCAATTTTTACCTCCATACAGGAGGCCCTTTTCTTTGCACACTCACACATCTATCCAGGAAAGCAAAGGGCATTATCAAAGTTCAAGGGGCACATCCTGGTGAGTGAAAAAGAAAAACACTCAAAAAAGGTGCAAAGCAGGGTGGGTGAAGGGTCTGGCCTTGTGAAGGGGTGTGGCCTAGGTAATGTCCCAACAGCCAGATAGAGAAGCTTAGAGAGCTGCATTTTGGCCCCTGGGCTTGAGGTTCCCCACCTCTGCTAGATGCAAATTGACCGCTCTTGGTTGCAAAGGATGTCGTCAGCTCCTTCAAAGAGGCTTTGGGGGCCTTTGGCAGCCTGCTAGAGCAGGCCACTCATCACAGTCACATTAAAGCTATGTCAGGGCACATCAATTGATCTGATTTCCAAGGCCTAATTAAAACACAAAACACAGTCCTCCTAACGATACTACTTTTGAATAGCAATGGGGCAGCTCTCTCGCTCTCTCTTTGGGATCATGTGCACCTCCTGGGAGAAGGCATAGGGCGATAAGGCAGTCAAATGAATGAATAAGAGGAAACTATTCTGAAGTTGGAGAGCAGTGGGGAGCGGGGGGTGAAGAGGGTGAAGCTGTTGGCATTTGACATAATTTATAATGCCGAAGAGCCAGAAACAGGAAAAAGGTTGATGTAGTAATAACATTAGGAGGAACAGTAGCCCATACAAGCTACTGTTCTCCAGCATGCCAATCAATAGCTCTTTTATTAAGAGGTGCAATCAATGAACAGGAGACAGACCCAGCCAATTAAGCTTATCGACTGACCGAAGACTTGCAGGAAACACTCTTTCCTTTGGTTTTCTTTTCCTTTCAGTGAATGAGAAACAAGGCCCACTTTTTTTATCACTGGATTCCCACCAAGCCATCTCCAGGAGTTCCTGTAGAAAGGAAACGTTGACAGAGAGCAGACGAGGGCTATCTTGCAAAACTTTAACCTGGGGTCAGCAGAGGGAAGCAAACGACACAAAGGTCTTCACACACACACACACACACACACACACACACAAGATGTAAGAAAAATATTTTCCTCTTCTAGATTAGTCAAAATGCTTCCCCCTCCCCTTTCCTGAGTATAAAATCAGTAGCACATTTCATGTTTTATTTTATTTATTTTTATTTTTACATTCAGAACATTCTGCTTTTACAGGTTGCAAAAGTAAGGCTGCATTCATGTGGCAGTTTTCTGATGTCTCCCCAACTGTTAATTTCAGCATTGTATTTGAGCCACTCCTGGAAACTGATGGAACACAACAAAAGTTTGGCGGTTCTTTCTGTGTTATTTGATTCCAGAAAAAAGTATGTTTTGTAGGCACATTAACATGGAAAATTGCAGGAATAAAGTGATGAAATTGGGTTCCATATACATTTTTTTCCTGTTATTTTTGTGGGGGGGGGTCATGGGGGAACAGAAGCACGCATGTGCAGAAAGGGTGGCACAGTAGCAAATCTTGTCCAATGACATACCAGGCAAACTGGTGTGAATGAAATTTATCAAAACTTTAGCAAAAAAAATAGCATATTGGTGAAAAAGCCACCAGGTATTGCAATGTGAAAGGAATGTAAGAAAATGGGACTGAAGCACTAGCATTAAAATCTGGAAAACTCAGCACTATTTTTCTAGAAAAAGAGGTGCCGGAACTCACCATGAATGTTCTCAAAATCTGTCAGTTTCAGTTTCCCACTTCTCTAGTCTTCCATGCAGTTTGTACCATTTATGCAATTTATTTGTTTTTGATTTATAAAGAGTACACAAAAAATCATACACATTTTCATGCACGTTGTTCCTAATATGTACATTTTAATGTGCTATTTTTAATATTTCATAAATAAAATATATAAAATATGCATTCTCAAGCAATGTTCCCTAATATAGTATGTATATAGTATACTATGTCATTGTCACCAACATAGATGCTTTTGTGTGTTTGGGATGTAGAACCACATTGCAAAATTCTCAGAAGGACAAATTTCAAAGGATAGCGGCATTTAAGTTTCTGCATTATCCAGGAAACTATGGGAAATTGTAGCTGTGTGCAGGGAATATGACTCCCTAAACCACTCTCAGCGCTCTAAACAAACTACAGTCCACAGGATTACTTGGGTGAAGCCAGGATTGTCAAAGTGATATAACTGTTTTAATTTAAGGTGCATATGTGACCATATAGCCTTGATTTTTCTAAGTTTCACTAATTGACTGCACTTAGAATGGTACATCTACAAAAGGAGACAACCGTGCCTTCGGTCATTTTCCAATACAGGATATATCTTAAAGTTCCAAAGTTTGACAAAGAGAGGATTTGGGCAAGGATGCTGCCTGTTTTAATAAGCAAAAGTCCTGGCAACCTCAAGATTGCCAGTTTGATGTGTAACAGCGACAAAGAGCATCTCACACCATGTATTAAAATTAAAGCCTTACGGAGCTCAGGAAACATGCGACTTTTGGAAACCATGTCAAATAAATTCAACCAAAAGGAAGGGGAAAGCCAGTCAATAGTTTCTATTCTGGTTTTATCACACGGATAAAGTGCTTGAGGAGTATTCATGTACCTGTATTTCCTCATCAAGGTTGGGGGGAAAGGGAGGATTCCGAAATACATGTAGAAATGTTATTTCAGGCATGTAGAAATAAGTTTTTAGCAGATGCTGAAAACAATGCAGCAGAGGCACCTCCCCAATACTAATGGGCATGGAGTTCAAAAGTTAAACTGTTAAACAAGGTCTTCTCTCTTGACCCCTTGGCTGTGGGCTACATTCATCATAAAGAAAGAAAGATGACTGAAAGAAGATGGAAGAGATCTGAAATTTTGGTTCTTTCTTAATTCTGTAACCTCCCATAGCATCCATTACAAGCCGCCTGTATTGTTATGGTTTTTGGATCTATACGCAACGCTCAGTGTTGTGCAACAGATGGGTGCCTTTTGGTTATTAAAAGGGTTATTTATATTCTGTTTTCTTTTCCTGGGTTGTTGGTATTTTGTTTTGTTTTTTTTGCCATGAGAAATTTTTGGATCCCGCACAATCCCATTCAGCAGCGAAAAGGAGACATTGTGTTCGGCTTAATTATCAAAGGCTGAAACACACCAAGCAATCAATCATTTTGTGACATGTTCATGCTTTTGCTGTTCTTGAAGGGGGGGAAATATTTGTGCGTACCCAAAAAAAAAAAAGAGGGGGAAGTGTCAGATAGGAAAAACCAGCCCCCCCTTCCTTTTAACAGCATATCAAAATAGCAAGGCTGTGGGGAGATGAGTGAAAAATGTTCATTTGTTTTCTCTGAAACTAAACCCAACTTTCTTTTCTCTCTCTCTCTTTCTTTCTTTCTTTCTCTCTCTCTCTCTCTCTTTGGCATGCCAGGATGGAAGTCATTTTAGATGTCTTTCACTGTAAACATAATCTTCCTGCCAGGGTTTGCATTATAATTAAGGTGGATTTGAACAGTGAGAGAACTGTCACTTCTGAATTGCTTTACTTAAGAGGAGCAATTTTTAACTGCCAGATAAATGCACTAAAATAAAAAAATTCCTTCAGTAGCACCTTAAAGACCAACTAAGTTTTTATTTTGGTATGAGCTTTCGTGTGCATGCACACTTCTTCAGATACGTATCTGAAGAAGTGTGCATGCACACGAAAGCTCATACCAAAATAAAAACTTAGTTGGTCTTTAAGGTGCTACTGAAGGAATTTTTTTATTTTACTTCGATCCAGACCAACACGGCTACCTACCTGTAACCAGATAAATGCACTGACTGCATTTCTGTGGAACACTGACATCCAGTGGAAATTTGGGGTTGTTTGAGTGGCCAGTTACCCAAATATGTTCATCAGGGAAATGGGGGGCAGGTGCCTTGCTTCATCAGCCAATGGCCAATGTGGTCCAGGATCCTGTATCCAAGGGTGACCAGTCATATGCCCCCAGAAGCTCAAGGCGTGAAGGTTCTGTTGTTGCCCACCAGCTGGTATCTGGAGGTACATAGCCTCTGAGCATAGTGTAAGTTGTTCCTGCTCTGAGTTACAGCCTGCCCTTTTCTTAGATATTCCATTCTGTCTCTCAGCCTTGTTAACTCAGGGTTTGGGGAGCTCGTGGTCCTCCACATGTACTTGGATTCTAGCTCCCATCGCTCCTAGCCACCATGGCCAATGATCAGGGATTATGAGAGCTGTAGTTCAAACAACAGTTAGGGGGCCACAGACTTCATTTGCATATAATAGGTGAGGTGTCCCTTTCTCCATTTCCATCTCCATGATCTTGTCTGGCATCTCTAAGCACTGTCCCATGTGATTAGCTGCAAAACTGTAGCCTCTCAGGGAAGAAACGTTTAGTTCTGGCCTGGCTCCCCGACCCAGGCTGCCCATTGCTGCTCTCTGGGCAGGAAGGTGTATAAAGGACTTCCTTTCCCAGTTGGGCTTGGCCTGACCAACAAGATTCACCTGAGCTATAGCGTGTCGTGTGTTCCTGATCTTGCACTTTGGTCCTGAGTCCTGGCTTGTTCTCTGGCCTCACCTTCTGTTTGGTTCTCTGATCTTGAGTGCTCTTCAGCCCCAACTCGCAGCCCATTGCAACAAGGAAAGTTTCTGTTATGTATTAAGTTAACTGCAGTATCCCTTCTGGCCACCATGGCTGCAGTTCTTACCCTGCTCACTGTGGCTGCAGTTCTCCTTATATTGAATCAGATCATTAGTCCATCTAGTCCAGTATTGTCTACATTGACTGGCAGCGGCTCTCCAGGGTTTCAGTGGCAGGAGATATTCCCAGTCCTACCGGGAGATGTCGGGGATTGAACCTTCTGCATGCGAGGCAGGTGCTCTACCACAATGTTACAGTCCATCTCCAAAATTCCTGCCATCTTTGATTCAAAAGTTGCTTTACAAAGTCAATTGTAGAGCAACTGACCAAATCTGTCCACATGTAAGAATCCAAGATGATTAACACATCCTTAATGAATTGTGCAGAATACAGCTGAAACACTTAAACATCCTCACAAATCTGGGCTTCAAATTTCATTCATTCATTCATTCATTCATTCCATTTATATCTCACTTTTCCTCCTCTCCATTTTATCATCACAACAACAACCCTGTGCAGTAGGTTGGCTGAGAGGTAGGTTGTAAACCAGGTCCCCTGGTGAACTTCATGGCCAAGTGGGAATTTGAACTCTGGTCTCCCAGGTCCTAGACTAACACTCTAACCACTACACCACACTGGCAAACTGATTTGCTGCTGCTGCACTAGTTTCTAAAAGCTTCAGTTTTGTATACAGTCTATGCAGTTCTAACACATATAGGTTGTTTGCTAGTTCCCAAGCAGATTGAAACTGTGATAATAACAATATTAGTAACAGTAATAGTAGTAGTAGCAGTAACTTTAAAAACCCATTATTTTAAATTAGCCCCACAAATGTCTGGCTGTATGTTCAGCTTTACTGCTGAAAGTGCATGTTAAAGCTTTGGCAATACCAAGCCTTAATTTGTACGTTCCAGAATGAGGGTGGCAGTTGTTACTTTAAAAACATGCACACTTCTCATTATTACAAACTTTTGTGGTCTGTTTGGCCATGCAAACAATTGCCAAGCACAATATGAGGAATCGACTCAGGGTTAATGGAACTGTGGGGCTGTGACTTATTTTGTCTGTCCAGCGATCACATTTCCAGCGATGTTACATCGAGTGGTTTCCTAGTTAAGCCTAGATGTGTTTTTCTTTATAGTCTAGGACATGTTGAAACACATACCGCTTGCAACCACTGATTAACAAATATACCCACTTTGGTTTCTCTTTCTTCAGCGATCCAGGATGACATGTCCCACGTGTTTGGATAGCATTGGATTTCACATGATAATCTGCAGTAAACTGAGACACTTGACAATTAACATTGTTTTTCTTGGAAAAATCCTGTTTTCTGTGGCTCTGTTTTGTCATCGCAGAGCGCAAGGGAAACCGATATCACAGTATTATGGCTCCACAGACCATTCCGAAGTGCACATTAACTTCCTCTGTGATAATCTACAAGCATCTGCAAAAACAAAACACGGACCACATTGCGAGAAAATGCTTATGTTCTGTTAAAGAAAAGAAAAATCTGACCCCACTAGTACAGCATATATTCACTGCCTTGTTTGGAAGTGTTTGGACCTTAATGCTATGCATAGGATGACATCTATTATTGTTGTTTAAAATGACTGTTTCTGTGATGGAAATAAGAGGCTGGTCTTGAATGGGGGGGGGGTAGAATCGTTGGTCATGACTGACTAGGACTTGAACCATGGTCCCCTAGGTTCACACTCTGACTTCAACACCACCCTGGCTCTATTACTATTATAATATTTAATTTGTTTCTCTGCTTATGGTCAATGGTATCATTAGCCACCTTGAGGCTGTACATTGATAGCAAGGTGAGCTTAGAAGATTTTAATTAATAAATCATTTGAAAATGTTATTTTTATTCACCATGACCTTAGGTTATTCGGTTGATGTTTTTTTAAGTGTTCCTCTTGTAGGGGTATAAAAAATACTCTACCATCCAACAAAACGAGAAGCTCCACTGCCTTCTGCAAGTTCACTGTGGTTTTATGAGCGAAAGGAAAAAGAACATGATGCCAAATCATCATGGTGGATTTGTATGTAATGTCTAGGCAAGGGATGCTGTAAATCCCAAGGTAGGCTTTAAAGTCTAGCTTATTCAAGATACAATAACCAGTATATATATATTTTCAACAAGCCTACCTCCACCCCCCCCCCTTTTGTGAGGCTCAGTGGAAATCTCATATTTTATCGGAAACTTTGATTTATGCTTAATAGATCTGCTACCTACTAAAAAAGACCTTGTATTAGCAAATGGGTACAGATCCAGTCCATTACCTTAGGACAACTGGAAAACTCAAGGGTTTTGTGAACTAATGCAATAAAACATCATTAAACACCAGAGCGTGACAAGGGAGACAGAAGGTTTGAGTTGAGAGTCAAGAGAAGTGTTTGGAACGAAGCAAAGCGGACCATCGATACGCGGGGATAACATCTGGCTTCCATTTGGGGGAGGTCGTCGGAGGACCTCGATGTCTGTGATGTAAATGAAGAACAGAGCCCTCGACAATTTAACTGTCATCAGCACGAATGCTTTAACTGGCATTGTAAAAGCAAAGCTCAGGGCCCCTTTGGAAATCTCCATAAACTCCTGGTCTGAATTATAAGCAAGGCCATATTACCTGAAGATGAAAGCGGTAAGGTCAATTCACTTAAAACCAGAGAATTACCACTGCTAAGCAATGATGAGTAGCAATTGTATGGAGCTTTCCCTCTAACCCTTAGGACAGGGTATCTTTGCATGCTCTAGAAGAGAAGAGGGCGTGGCCACTTGCAATCCAGAAAAGCCTCCTTTTGAAAGGAGCATGAAGGGTTTTGAGGAGCTCACTTGACACTTGTTTAAATGAGACTCGTGAAGGGCTGAACACATGTGTGCGCCCCCCCACAAAAGGAGTTATGCAAGAATCTGTACTGGCTCCCTGCCACTAGATGTTCTGATGGCTGATTTCTTAAATTGCTTAAAAGGGGATTAAATGAGGTATTTTGGTGCAACAGATGCTGCTGAGATACAGCTCTCCTCTGCCCCCAGTAAGCATGGCCAATGTTCCAGGCATGATTGGAGTTGCAGTGGTTTAACACACAATCCTGCTTCTTAGGGTATTCTGGGAATTGCAGGTCTGTAACAGCTCTCAGCTTCCTTAACAAACGCCACTTCCCAGAATTCTTTGGGACAAGCCATGACTGTTCAAAGTGGTATGAGAGTGTTTTAAATGTATAGTGTAGATGAGGCCTCAATCTGGCCTTTATTCAGCAATCATTTTGATTTGTTTCTGGGGCAATTAGACAACAAAGTGCATTCATCCTGATCTGCTTGTGGTGTGTCTTCACTCATCCACACTGTTCAATGCATTTCTCTGTCACTTTCCTAACTGCAAACAGTCCATTTCTTTTAAAAAGTGGATTTGTTGCACTAGCATGACAGAATTCTTTGATTCACTTTAATTGCACAAACCTAAATATATGGCATGAGCTTCAATCCCTCCTGCAAAAGAGTAACAGTCTGGACACACTCTCAGTTAAAACTTTCTGAGAAACCAATTATGATTTTAAAACATCTTTTAAAGGTTGCAATTAAAACAACAACAACAACAACAACAACAACAACATTCCTTCCAATGATCATGGGGTTACCAAGAACAGTAAGTACCCTTCAGCCACCAAATGCCTGGGTAAAAAGGAACATTTTCACATTATTCCTGAAAGTTAATAATGAGGGAGACAGGTGAATCTAACTAGGAAGAACATCCCTCAACCAAGGAACACCACTGAAAAGGCCCTGTTACCATTGCCAACCAACCTAGAATCCAACAAAGCTAAATGCAGGAGAAACAAGAAGTACCCCCCCCAATATACTGCATAGTTAAACTATGAAATCCACTACCACAAGATATGATCATGGCTACCAACTTGATGACAGGGATTCAACAGATTCATGGAGGATAAGGCTATCAAAAGTTACTACCGTAGCTGTGTGGCTGCAAATTACCTCCAGTATCTGAGGCATTGCACCTTGAAAACTAGTTGCTGGGGATTGTAAGCAGGGAGAGTCGGTTGCCCTTATGTCCCGTTTGCTGGCTTCCCACTGGGGGTGGGCTAGATGGACCATTGATCTGATCTAGTAGGCTCATTGTACTTTTCCGAGCACAATTCAAAGTGTTGGTGCTGACATTTAAAGCTCTAAAGGGCCTTGGCCCTGTATACCTGAAGTAGCATCTCCACCCCCAGCGCACAGCCCGGAAACTGAGGTCCAGTGCCGAGGGTCTTTTGGCGGTTCCCTCACTGTGAGAAGTAAAGCTACAAAGAACCAGGCAGAGGGCCTTATCGGTTGTGGCACCCACCCTGTGGAACGCTCTCCCATCAGATGTCAATGAAATAAACAACTACCTGAATTTTAGAAGACATCTGAAGGCAGCCCTGTTTTGGGAAGTTTTTAATGTCTGATGTTTTATTGTGTTTTTAATATTTTGTTGGAAGCCACCCAGAGTGGCTGGGGAAGCCCAGTCAGATGGGTGGGGTATGTATGTATGTATGTATGTATGTATGTATGTATGTATGTAAAGGTAAAGGGACCCCTGACCATTAGGTCCAGTCGTGACCGACTCTGGGGTTGCGCGCTCATCTTGCATTATTGGCCGAGGGAGCCGGCGTATAGCTTCCAGGTCATGTGGCCAGCATGACAAAGCCGCTTCTGGCAAACCAGAGCAGCACATGGAAACGCCATTTACCTTCCCGCTGTAGCGGTTCCTATTTATCTACTTGCACTTTGCACTTTGACGTGCTTTCGAACTGCTAGGTTGGCAGGAGCAGGGACCGAGCAACGGGAGCTCACCCCGTCACAGGGATTCGAACTGCCGACCTTCTGATCAGCAAGCCCTAGGCTCAGTGGTTTAACCACAGCGCCACCTGGGTCCCCATGTATGTATGTATGTATGTATGTATGTATGTATGTATGTATGTATGTATGTATAAATAAATACTTCAGAATCATACAATTGTGGCTGGTTTGGTTTGATTATTACACTTCCTATAACAAATGTACGACTTGCAGTGCGCATCCCCGCATTTATATTCCCTTCCATCCTCCACACCGCTCTCTCTCCCTTCACATAATCCTCAAAATTCGTTGCGAAGCTTTCAAAACAATTTATGCAAACAAACATTGAGCATGGCTATTTGTATTGGCAGTGCATTCAACTTAACAACCTACAACAAGGAACAGATGGTCTAGGCTCTGGAACCAGCTACAAAGAAAACACTAGGCACAAGCCCATCAGAAGGGTCCCACCCTCCACCCACCTACCCAAGTTTTGCAAAGGTTACAGCATCACTCTTGTTTCTTCCTTTGATTAAAGCTGTTATTTTACATTCACATAGATCTTTACTTTTCCTTTCTCGTGGAACAAATTCACTAGAAGTTAACATCCTCCAACTCAGTATGGTTTACAGAAGCACTGTTTCATGAACCACATGCTATGCATCTCCTAATCCGTTTTGGGGTAGTTTTTTGAGGGTTTTTTTTTTTTTGGAAAAGTGGCAGGAAAAACAAAACACACAGATGTTGTACAATGGATTGGACAAAATTAGAGACAAAGTGCTTTCTCAACATCCCTAATCCCTGCTCAGAAGCACATGGCTCAGGAATAGAGCTGTGTGATTCAGTTCCAGGTTCGGTCCTCAGCATCTCCAGGTACCCTATCTCAACCCCCGGAAAGCTGCTGCTAGTCAGTGTAGACAATAATGAGCTGGAAAGACCATGTGCACTGACTCTGGGCTTATCCATGCCTACCTTTTGCCCTACTCTTTCCAGGCAGAGGTCTGCACTTTAACACTCCATATCTTAAGTGTGTTGTTTTGTGTTTTGTTTCGTTGCCTCAAGCTTTTCACGTGAAACCTATTCTTTAAAGCTGAATCAGAGCAAACATCATTAGGAACCTAGGAAGCTGACTTATACTGAGTCAAACGACTGGTCCACCTACCTTAGTATTGTCTAAACTAATTGGCAGTGGCTCTCCAGGGTTTCAGGCAAGAGATCTTCTCAACTTTACTAGAGACACCAGGAATGGAAGGTGGGACATTTTGCATGCAAGGCAGATGATCTACCACTGAGCTATGTCCCTTTCTCAATTTTTTTTAATCAAATAATAATAAAAATAATGTTTGTTTGTTTGTTTTGCAAAAAGTATGTACCACTTGATTATTTTTTTATTTAAAAAGCCTCAAAGGGGTTTACGGGAAGAAGAAAACAATGAAACTGTGTTAAAAAATGATTCTTTATTTAAAAAAATAAATAGAATCAACAATAATCTTTAAAAAAACAGGTAAAAATGCATGCTGGTTTGGATAGGCTTGCCTAAGAAAATATGTTTTTAGCAGGCACCAAATAGTACAGTGAAGGCTGATATCAATAGGCAAGGAGTTCCAAAGTCTGGATGCTGAAACAGTACAAGATTGATTAATTGCTGTTGTAGCAGTTTCAAAATAAAATTGGCCCTGAAAGGAAAGTCTAATGGGGTTGTTGTTTTCTTAAAGAAGCAAGAAATGTTGTACCCCCCAGAGGCATTCAAAAATGCAAACTGAAAGCTTCCCATGTGTGAGGTTATTACTTATTTCCTTGAAAAAAAGAGGAGGAGTTGCTTCCTTCAGTAATGCTTCAGTTTAGAGAGTCAAGGTGCTATTTTCTTTCCATGCTCTCATTAACCTTCACGAGTTAACTGTTCCAATTTCCTACTCTCTGTGTTTTTCTTTCCCCTACTTTACATTTTACGTCCTTAGCTTTTTCAAACAAAAAAACAACGCCGCCCCGTTTCCCCCAGAGCTCACCTGGGGAGGCTTGGTGCTGTCAAGTGCAGTCAGCTGGGAAGAGGAGAGGCTATTTGCAATCACAGTAGCCTCACTGTGTTGAAAAGTGCAATTTCGATTCGGAGAAATTAACGCAAGCTCTTCAAAAGCTCCCTTTGTGGCCAGAAATTAATGGCTGGCTAAATATTTCTCTCTCTGGTTCAACCCGCTCACCCCCACCGCCAAGAATATGCTATCCAATAAATGTTTACATTAGATTGAAAAAGGTACTTATTCCGTGCTGCAAATTAAAACACCAGCATGTTAGGCAAACCTGTTCTGACATTTAACAGCTCTATTAAAAAGGCCAAGAGGGCCAGGGTGGTCAGAACAAAAACTGCAAGGAATGTGAAAGGCTTGATTAACGGTTTGGCTGAGTATGTCACAGAGTAGGTCTTCTGCTGTAATACAGAGCCATGATACAGCCTTAAGCTGCAAGCCTGTGGTCCTTGGGAGGGCAACCCAGGGGCCCTGGAAATCTCATATCCGTCTTCTACCGCAGAGCAGTGCTGAAGCCTCTGACATCATGGGCCAACTGATGTCAGAGCTCTGATATATGGGATCCTCCTAAATCGAGAGTCCTGGTTGCGCTTGGGCCCCTTAAGCCACCCCCAAGGGGCGTGTTGTTGCTAGTTGCGGCCCAAGCCTTGTCAGTTGGGCCCTGGGATCGTGCCTGCCTGTTTGGGCCAGGTGGCGTGATCCCTGAGTCCTATAAATGAGGCAGCGCGATGGCGGTGGGGCACTTGCTTCGCACTGCCAAACACCCGCCCTCCCTCCCTATTTTAGGTGCTGCTGCTTTGCCCTAGCTTTGGATTGGGTCGCCTGCTTTGGAGCAGGGGCTGGGTAGGAAATTTTCCATTTGGTAGATTGGCTTTACCCACTTGGTTTTCGCCTACCCCCTTAGCAATCGTCACAACTTTGTAAGGTTTGGCAGTTAGGCATTGGATTATAGAAATGTGTGTGCGGGAGGGGATGTGTGGCCAGCACCTGCCCCTCCAGAAATAGGGTATTCCGATAAAGAAATCTGGGCGTCCTGGATCTCGTCCGAAGTCCGCTTGAGGGGCTAGGACCACAGGAACCCCTAGGGTGAGTTTCGATCGATCTTCACCAATGTTGCTCCCTCGTTTGGTGTTTACCCTTTCAGACTGCCAGCCAGAGGGCAGGAGTCTGTTATAGTCTCTGACCAATGCCTAGGTCAATACAGCTCAATTTGTTTTGTAATCAATAAAGTTGTGGCCTAAATTTTGCCCAAAAATTTAAACTAAAATTATGTGTCCATTTGAAGTTATTTACTGAGGAAGGGCTTGGGGGGGCCTCAGGGCGCAACAGCATGACCCAAACTGTTGGGAGCAGTTTAGAAGCATACTGTTTGGGGGGGGGTAGAAAGCATACTACTTACCTGGTTTGCCCACAAGCAGGGAGAAATTTGGACATGCTAAGAAAGGTGTCTAAAATGTAAATAATGTAAGCCTCACCACCCCACCCCTCCTCTCTCCGCCTCTTCTTCCCCAACCTTACACTGTACTCAACACCAAGGTCTCACAACAAATGTAATTGATCTGTAAGAAAGACGGTACAACCTGAAAAAGGAGACAAGTTATGTACTTTTCTAAAACCAAGGAAATCTTTAATAAAAATACATTTAAAAAAATAAAATGTGTGTGTAGGTAAACAGATAGAGAAACAGATTATCAATAATCTCACTTTCTCATTTTACCAATCTTAAATTAAATTCCCCAGATTTCCACGTCAGTTTGTGATTTTATTAGTAGTATTTTAAAAAATAAATCACCAGCGTTTTAGTAAAAATTTCCCCTAATAGATTGATTGTATTGTAGAATCACCTAGTCCAACCCCCTGCAATGCAGGAATCACTATGAAATACAGATAGCCATCAACCGCTGCTTGAAAAGCTCTAATGAAGGAGACTCCACCAGCTTCTGAGGTAGCCCATTCCACTGTCAAACTGCTCTTACCACCAGTAAGTTCTTCCTAATGTTTAGTCAAAATCTCACATACACATTTGTATGCAATTTTGCCTGATGTATATTTTTGAAATATTTTTGGAAAAAAATATTTTTATTAAAGATTTTCATGAACTACAAGAGAACATGCAAAGTATCCTTTGTTGTTGTTGTTGTTGTTGTTGTTGTTGTTGTTGTTGTTGTTCAGGTTACGTTCAGTGTAAGACAATATGGTATCCAGACGTCGGGGGAGAGAGAGGGTGGGTGATAAATTTATACACTATTTTTTCGTTTTTACAACTTTGTATATGTGTGAGGTTTTTATGTCAGTGTCATTTGGGTAGTGTAAGGGGGAAGGTTCTCTTTCCATACATTTGTTGCTTTACGTGGGTAGTGATGTTTACATTTTTGCGAAGCACACACACACGTATATGCAATAGCACATGCTATTTTCACTAATATATATGCAGTTTGTTATGCATTTCTTAGCTGGGGAAAATTCATTGCAAAATTGACTGAAGTGTGAATTTTGAGGAATGAATGTGTCTTGCTTTGTATATTGTTTCCCAATGTGCAAATCAAGTAGCTCTGCCTTTAAACGTAATCTAAATCACATCTCTCTCCCTCGCCCAAAGGCAGATCTAGGTGAACGCGACCTGTTCAGTTGCACCAGGTGCAGAGTTTCTGTGGTGCAGCAGCAGGCGCTGCAACTATGAAGTCCAACAGAAGGTGAGAGGCACCAGACTTTTGCGTCACACATGGTGCCGCTTAAATTTGAGGTGCCAAGATCTGCCACTGGCCCGCCCCACTGTGGGATCACAGCCTTGTGAGAGTTTAATTGGCAGTGGAATAGCTCCACTTCACACCTGTCCACACCAGACAACAGAGTCATTTACTTGTAAGTATTGAAGTCACCTTTTATTATAGCAGTTGAATGGTGCAAATTCAGCAGCTAGGAAAGAGCAGGTGGTCTTACAGGACAGAGGAAAAGCAACAAAAAGTGTGCATTCTGACATGGGAAATATTCTGTCAGTTGCAATGCTGCAATGCTGTTCCAACAGGTTTCCCTTCCCCACTGCCAAGCAGAGGCAAAGAAGACCCAGCTACTTGTGTGACTCTGAGAGGTATTCTCAGAGACCAGGCTGAGGAATATTGCTCTGATGAGGAATGGCGGGAGCCTCCTCCTCCCCCTGCTCCTGACCAGGATCCTGAAGCTGCCCAGGAGCAGTGGAGCACTATAGATTTGGAACAGTGGTTTGCAGAGGGGAATAGTTCTGAAGGCAAAAGTTGGGACAAACTGGGGGATGATTAGCAGAGGCGTCCTTCCCATAGGGGCTTGTGGCTCATTGCGCCAGGGCGCCTCTCAGGGGCACCCCAGCATTGGTGGGGCACAAGGAGCCACTAAGCCCTATGGCTCCTCCGCCACCACCTCTCCCTCGGCCGCGGGATCCAGTTTCCCTCACTGCCTGGGTGCTCCGAGCACGTGCGCAGATGAAAACGGGTGGAGAGGGGTCTGTGGCGTGACCTGGCAGCGGGACACTGCGGGCAACTGGATCTGGCACCTGGATGGAAGCAGCAGGTGAGGGGAGGCGCCTGGGACCCTGAGCTAGGGCGAGAGAGAGCAGCTCCAGCGGCTCGGCTGCAGGTGAAAGTGCGGGACTTTTCTTTCCCCTTCGCCCGCCGACACCCACCTCGCAACCAGCGGAGGTTGAGCTGCTCCCTTCCAACCACACAGCTAGCAGCAAGGAAATGGTGCAGGCGGTGGTGGCAGCATCAGTATGAGGGAGCTCCCCTCGCCGAGCCAAATCTGCAGCAGAAGCAGCTGCCAGCCCCTCCTGCCGCAGCCCATCTTCGGGGTCAGAGCGCAGCCCAAGCTCTGCCTAACTGAGGAAAGCGTGGCCGAGGTGGCGCGCGGGCGTGTGGGAGGACCCCCATGGGGGTGGGGTCGCCCAAGGGGTGCTGCACCACAGCTCCAGATAAGCTTAAGACGGCCCTGGTGAACAGCAAAGTGAAGAAGAACTGGAAGAGAGAGAGCTAACAGACCCTCTCTCACTGGAAAGAGTCCAGCCTATCAGTCCAAGGTCATGTAGAGCAGATAAGGTGGCTACACAAAGAGCACAGTGATTGCAGGATCAGGTTGCAAGACATGGAAGTGACTGGGGGGGGGAGTGGGTGGAAACCTTAATTGGGAACACCTTCATTCCGAGAATGGCTGCTTTGTTCTTTTGCTGTGATCATTAAAGGCTCTTTAAATGGTAAGCGATTCTTTTCTCTTTGTCCTGCTTATCTATAGCTGGGGGTGGGGGTAGGGAGGAAGCCAAGTCCTGAACCCTGACAGGTATGTCTCCTCTTGATGTGCTCCTCTTGATGTGAGATCATTGGACATGCCTCCTCCTCAGAACGTATCAACTCTATCACAGCAGGCTGTAGCCCAGAGACCTCTCCCATCCTCTACTGCCTGTCAGGTCTGGGGGTCCCCATCATTGGGGGCTCTGGGGATCTTCATCAAGCAGGGTATGTTGCATAGTCTCTTTCCTCCCTTTCCAAGCCCTCGTCCTCAGCTGCTTCCCACTCCTCATCAGAATTTGAGGGCTCAAACTGACAATGCCCCAGGAGTGACCTCTGGTGAAGTGTGAATTAATGTGACTTTCACAAGACCAAAGTCCTCCTCCACACCCGGTCCCCCTTTTCCTAAAGGGGAAAAATATTGCCAACAAATTAGTCTCGGCTAAGGCACTGAGGGTAGAAATGGACATACTAATAAATACATTTGCAAGTCTGCTTGTTTCACATATTATCTGGCCAATGACATCATTGCAGAGGAAGCCTCGCTGTCTGCTGAGTAGTTGGGGAGGGGGGGCACATTTCCTCGGTGGGAGGAGGGAAAAGCCTTTGGGGTTGTCCTTTTCCACTAATAACCATTGACAATGGACCATTATCCCGCTGTCCAGTGTGGCTTGTTGTGTCTTTCATGTGTATACTTAATAAGATTAGTTAGAAGAGTCTGGTGCGGTAGATCTTTAATGAGGCAAGATCATTAATTTTGAAGGTCTCATTTTATCTTTCAGCACTGAAGTGGCATCGCCCACTGCTTTGGCACAGCACACACAGAGTGTAAAACAATGGGGTCAGTGTGCTGAGATTTTATTCGGTACCATTTTTCACGGAGTCCCCTCCCTTCCCATAAATATTGTGGACATTCTTTGCTCAATGGGGGAAAAAACTGGACATAAGGCTTCATAGAGCGGGAGGACCAAGGCTTTTCTTCAGCCAGAGCTCACCAGAACTCAGTTCTATCACCTCTCAAGTGGACACTATTGCCATTATAAGAGACCAAGGGAGGTGATCATGGTGAGTTCCAGGACCTCTTTTTCTAGCAATATATAGTGGTATGGAATGCTCCCTATCACACTGCTGCCACTGAGATTCTTTCAAACAAATTGTCCCCAAAATGACATAAAATATCTCAGTGTTTAGAGAAAAAGAGATAAGAACACACACACCCTTGTTCCTCTGAACATCCCCTATGAAAATATCTCAATTTGCATGACTTCATTAAAAAAAAAACAATGCACCTTTAATCACACATTTGTATGGTAAATATTAATCATATTGCTACCTGCAGGGTGTGTAGGATTTTTTTAAATGTAATTTCCTTCCATCAGTTCTTTCCTGATATCTTAACTACAGACATTATTTGCAATTCTATTACAATAAGTTACAATTTGAGCAACTGATCTCCCATAATAATTGAGGAATCGGACTGGTTTCATATTGCTGTATCCTACCAAACTAATGAGATTGTTCCTTTCATAACTTTGGCTCCATCTTTTATTATTTCATAAAAAAAACCTCTGGAAAGTCCTTATCCATTTTATGAAGAAGAAGAAAAAGAAGAAGAAGAAGAAAACCACAGCAAACCTTTGCGAAATTCATTAAATAAGCATAAAAAATTCATTAAACAAGCGAATTGCATTCATGACAGCTGGGGATGCAAATGCCCTTTCAGCAATGTAAAACTCCATATTGGTTTAACCTTTCATGTTCTGTTATTTCCATGTGGATATATATATATATATATATATATATATATATATATATATATATATATATATATTCAAGGAATGAAAATTAAGTTCTGATCCCTTGATCTCCAGCCCAGGTGAGGTAGATTGGCCAATATAAACAGAAGCTGAGCCCCAAACATTCTTATGAGGTCTACTTCCCACTAACAGTGGATGAGGTGATCAACTTGTGTTAGGGCTGGGCCACATCAGATCACCGGTTCATGTGATTATATGCACCGTCAAACCACAATCACACACACAGCCCTGCACATAGAAACATGTGTGTCTTTTTAAAAATATGTTTGTGTATATGTATATATTTCTATGTGCAAACAAAATAAAAAAATATCCTTCCAGTAGCACTTTAGAGACCAACTAAGTTTGTCATTGGTATGAGCTTTCGTGTGCATGCACACTTCTTCAGATACACTGAAACAGAAGTCACCAGACCCTAATATATAGTGAGAGAGTGGGGAGGGGTATTACTCAGAAGGGTGGTGGGAATGGGTGATTGGCAGATAGATGTGGTAAACCTGTTGGCGACTGTTAATGACTGATTGGTCTTACAGGGAAAAGCAAGGGGTGAGAGGGCTAAAAATAGCTTTATCATGTATAATGAGATAAGAATCCAATGTCTCTATTCAGACCAGGTCTCTCCGTGGTTTTAAGTTTGGTAATAAGTTGCAATTCAGAAACTTCTCTTTCCAGTCTATTTCTGAAATTCTTTTGTAATATGACAGCTACTTTGAGATCTTGTATAGAATGTCCTGGGAGATTGAAGTGTTCTACTACTGGTTTCTCTGTCTTGTGATTCCTGATGTCAGATTTATGTCCATTTATCATTTGGCATAGGGTTTGGCCTGTTTGTCCAATATAGAGAGCTGAAGGGCAGTTGGCATTTGATGGCATACACAATGTTAGAAGATGAGCAATTAAATAGTCCTGAGATGGTATGTTTGATGTTGTTGGGGCCAGTAATGGTTTTGTCCAGGTGTATGTGGCAGCAAAGTTGGCATCTGGGTTTATTGCAGGCTCTGGTACCAGTGTCTATGTTAAGTCTGGTGGCTGTATTATTGTGGGTGAGGAGTTGTTTAAGATTGGGTGACTGTCTATAGGCAAAGAAAGGTCTTCCTCCCAGAGCTTGAGAAAGAGAACTGTCATTGTCTAGGAGAGGTTGTAGATCTCCGATGAGGCATTGAACTGTTTTACCTTGGGAGCTGTATGTGATTACTAGTGGTGTTCTCTTATTTTCTTTTTTGGGTCTGTTTTGCAGCAAGTTCTCTCTGGGTACCAGTCTGGCTCTGTTGCTCTGCTGTTTAACTTCATCTCAAAGTAGCTGTCTTACCTCCCAGGATCAATTCCCAGCATCTCTGGCTAAAACCATCAGGCTAGAGGAAAGATCCCTGTCTGAGACACAGGAGAGTGATGACCATCTAGAATATGCTTGGCTTGATGGACCTTTTGGTCTGACCTGATAATGGTGTGCTCTATTTAACCAGTGTAGGATTCTAAAAGGCAAGTTTGCTTCAGTTACAGCAGGGATGGGGAACCTCAGGCCTGAAGGCCAAATGTGGCCCACTAGGACTCTCCACCTGGCCCTTGGCTGCATCTCCTCTTCTTTCCAGACTGTCCGCCTCCCCAAGTCTGCTTGGCAACCTCCGCGAGCGCTTTTGCCTGGCTGGCATATGTCTTTGAACTCTGATGATGCTACCTGCTTGCCTGGTTGGAGGACAGAGAGGGGTGAGTGAATCTGCATGGAAACTATCCTATTGTGCAAAGGTAAAATTGATTGCTCCACCCACTTTTGCCTCTGGCCACACCCACCACTGCAGCCCCTGGAAGGTTACCCAGAAAGGAATGTGGCCCTTGGCCTGAAAAACTCAGGAGCTCTCAAAAAACAACAGCAAACATGTGAGTTAACAAGACCTCCATCTATGCATATCACCAAGTAGCTTATTTCTGAAAGATATCTCCGTTGAAGTGCGTCTCTGATTGAGCAAGCCTGAAATGGTACTCAAAGGCGTTTATCTTAACCATTATTAGATTTTGATTTAGGTCTCCCTAGACACTCCAGCCTGGCGATACGGCCCAGGGGTTCCTCCGAGAGCTTAAATACAGTTCATCTTTGGAGAATACCTTTTAACCCAAGGCAAAATTTTAAAAGCGACTTTGTGTGTGTATGTGTGTGTGTGTGTTTTTTTAAAAAAACCTTTCTACATTCCCTCCCACCACTACCAATTACTAATTTAACAGACAGAAATACAGCTATGATTTATTGATGGTTCCAATCCAATGGTAAATTTGCCTTAAGTATACACGGCAAGCATATACAGGAATCAAATGTGTAAGAATGCCCAATACTGTACCTAATGCCGCAAGCTTAAATGCACTTGCTAGGGCGTGAGCCTCACTGAGCACACTGGGACTTGCTTTTGAGTAAATATGATAGGATTGTGCTGCAAGGCTCTCGAGGGGGTGAGATTATTTATTTATTTGAAACATTTTTAACCCACCCTTCATCGCAAAGCGATACCAGGGTGCGGTAGGAAATAAATGAAAAGCACAAAATCTCAGTTCCAAGTCCAGAAAGAAATAAAAGCAGATATTAAAGCCACAGTGGTAACCAATACTAAAGCCCAGAAAAGCATTGATGTCTCATGAAGAGTGGGTTTTAAACTGGGACGGATCATGTAGTATTTCAAATGGATTGTTGGATATTACCACAGTACTTTAATTGATTGAAGCTGTATATTTTTATAGTCATCATTTTAATTATGACGGCTATAGCATATGCGATCTTTCTTGTATATTTTGTTGTTCCTAATATGGCTTGTAAACTGCCTTGTCCATAGTACTGCAAAAAGGCAGGATAGAAATTAAAAATGAAATTACATTACACTGGCTCAGATCCACAAATTTAAAAATCGTGGTGGGTGACAGTTATTGCTGGACATTATCCAGGAGGTGCTAATTAAGAAACAAATAGCCAGTCTCAAAACAAAAACAAAAAACCTGTAGTCAGCACCCTTAACAACAGCTCCCAGAATTCTTTGTGGGAAACCAAGACCATTTAAAGTGATATCATGGGGCTTTAAATGTATGGGGCGGGCGTGGCCTGAAACTTTTTTAACATCATGTTTTAAATTGTAGCAACCCACCTCACAACATTAGCAAGAAGGGCAGGATAATAATAATAATAATAACAATAATAATAATAGTAACAATAATAATACTGTCAAAGTAATCAATGCTAGTATCAGGCGGTAGACTCTGCGTTTCTGTCCCACAATACTGGCTGCTATAGGCTACTGCTTTTGTGTGATGTGGAGCCCAAAACTTCCTTCAGAAGCAAATAGACTGACCACAATTATTGGCAAGATGAGCCACTGGTGAATGACTTGCTCCTGTTTATGTGAGCTCAGGATGTGGTCTGTGCCATTTGAGTTGCAGGTTTCCAATTAGGGTAACATCAGCCGACTGCAAAAATGAAAGAGATGTGAATCGCTGTAAAACACACTAAGAATGCAAAATTGCGGGTAAGGTTTCTCCCGCTAGCTCCACACATCAGGGCCATCCCATTCTCTCACAAACCAGCTCATCCCACAAACCATACTGATCTGATCTCTCATCAACGCGAAATCCAAAGCAGCTGCAAACTATATGACGTGCCAACTCACATTCTTTCACTATCTCATTCCCCTTCCCCTCCCAAACATGGTTGCATTTAGTTCAACTCCACTTGGGAAGAACTAGCAGCGCAATCTTCAACACAGGCTTTACACAGATGGAAGTGAGTGTCACGGAGTTCAATGAGACTTGCACCCCAAATAAGGTGCATAGGATTGCAGTCTGAATTAGTCTGTGTTGTGCTTTGCCAGGAGTTGGGCGGGTGGCCGGGGCGGAGTTGTTATAATTTTATACATGTGATCAACATCATCAAGAGAGAGAGTTGTGGAGGTGCCTTTATGTAAAGATGCCTATATGTGAAGTGCAGCTACCGTGAAGGAAGCTATTGCAACCAGAGGCATCACTGCAATGGTACAACTTGACCAGCTATCCTTCAGAGGGAGCTGGGAAGGTGAGGGGGAACCCACATGGATATCACATGGATCCCTGGGATGCGCAGTACATCTCTCCACGGAGACATATAGGAATGCCCTGTGGAATCCTTGTCTCCTTGTCAACAGAATCTCAGTGTTCCCCTGAGCATACTGGCATCTTCCTCTTTTTTCTCAGTGGCTTCTTTCTGGCTCCATTTCTGTCGGCGCTGACCACCTGAGTTTGCAATTAGAAAGGATGGTGGTAAAGATGTTAACAGGGATCCGTACCAGAAAATTGGGACAATACCTGGAAGATAAGGACAACTGCAGCATATGTAAAAGGTAAAAAGGTAAAGGGGCCCCTGACCATCAGGTCCAGTCGTGTCCAACTCTGGGGTTGTGGCACTCATCTCGCTCTATAGGCTGAGGGAGCCGGCATTTGTCCGCAGACAGCTTCTGGGTCATGTGGCCAGCATGACAAAGCTGCTTCTGGCAAACCATATGTATTTAGCTGTAAAAAAAAAAAGGCATTAGCTTCAGACTAACAGGGTAATCCATTGTCAAGCACCAAACTACAACTGCCTGATGAATTAAATCAAACACTTCAAAGTCATGGTGTGTGTTTTTTAAAGATGTCACCAACTAGTAAGATCATATTGTATGGTTTTCTAAAACCTCGTGACCATCTTATTCCACATAACTGGTAAATGTGGGAAGCTAAAATGTACTTTTTCAATAGATGACCCTCGGAGACCTCAGTGGGAGTTTTGCCTTGGTTTCATTCTATTATTTCTTCTTCTTCTGTACACCATACACTAAAAGGAAAGAAAAATACCACACAAAATTAAAGCAAACTCTTGCACAGAGTTAACATAAACACAAAAAAATTGCCAGTGGGTATAAAGTTCTTGGCCATGAAAATACATTCCAATTATCCCAATGGGCCAATTAAGGAATGAGCTATTTAAAGCACACAATTCCTTCATTTCATTTCTTTCCTTGTTTGCTTCTTGATGCACCAGATGTTGTTGCTGGTGCTGTGAAAATATCATAATAAGATCATAATTATAAGGTTTGTTGAATTGTAGAGCAAAGGCTCCACTTATTTACATGTAAATGTGTACACTGGTAATTGAAGCATTGCAAAGCTTCTTTCTGTCTTCCTGACTCCAGGAAAATGTTATCTCGCCAGCAGTTGGAAGTCTCTCTCTCTCTCTCTCTCTCTCTCTCTCTCTCTCTCTCTCTCTCTCTCTCTCTCTCTCTCTCTCTCTCCCTCCCTCCCTCCCTCTCTCTCTCTCTCTCACACACACAGGGTTGGATTCAGAAAGGAAAGCTGTGATTTCTTCAAGTCACTGCCCCTTCTCTACTTCCACTCTCAGTCCAGCCCTGCTTGTACTTTTCAAGTCATGCTTTATGAAATATTACAAGGAAAAAGATAAACCCTTTCCCCCTTCTAATTTGCTACTCACACTTCACCACTGTGGGAATGTTGAGGGTGGCAGGAGAGGATATATTGTTTATTAATATCCTTCCTAACTTGTGCTAGCAAGTTTCTTTACTTAGCAGAGTGCATTCCCCTTCTTACGCAGCAGAAAGCTGGTTGCAAACTCATGTGAGTTTCTTAAGACAACAAGCAATTCAATCTGGCTTGTCCAGATTGAGATATGCGCTAATATTCCTGGTAAGACCCCTTTGAATCCCTCCTAAAAGAATAAAGACACCACAGTCTTATTCCTAAGTAACAAAAAGTAGTTTTACTCATGCTCAGGCAGAGCACAATGTGATCCCTGAAGGCAGGCTTTAGTCTTAAAGTTACAAACATGTACAAACAGGTTTAGCCCATATGGGAGATGAGCGGGGAATGGCTGTGGCAGCCAGCAGTACAGTCCAGGTGATGCAGAAAGCAGGCAGGATGAACAGGAAGGTCAAAAAGAGAGAGGTAGTTATGTGACTGGCCCTTTTGGTAGGTCAAGTAAGGTCACGCCCACCTTTTAGTCACATGCAAGGAAGGATGCTGCAGGCCAGGAGGAACAGGAAGTTTTGACTGGCTGGACCAAACATTCTCTTGCATGTCCACTCTAGCCTTACCTTCCAAGTTCCGGACTGCAGCATCCGGGACCGGCAGCCGTGTGACACCGGAAGTTGCGTCGACGTAACTTCCGGTGTCTCTTTGCCCTTCTATGGGCACCAAAAAGGGCTGCTGCCGGCTTCGAAAGTCGCTTGTACGCATGTCAGGAAGTGCGCCAATGCAACTTCCGGTGTCGCTCCGCCCATCTATGGGCACCAAAAATGGCCGTCGCCGACACCGGAAGTCACGTCTATGCACTTCTGGACATGCGTAGATGCGACTTTTGAAGCTGGCGGTGTCCATTTTTGGTGCCCATAGAAGGGCAAATTGGAAAGAAAAAAAATGGCCGCCAGCAGGAGAAAATAATGGAGAAAAACGGGAGACAAAGTGATACGGGGGACCACCAGGAAAAGGTAAGTAAAAATGGGGGTTTCCCGGGCAAAACGGGGTACTTGGCAGCTATGACTCTAGCAAAACAAGGTGTGTTGTACTTGACTGCTCCCAGTGGATTACACCCCACAACCACAAGATCCCATGGCAGGGTACAGGTGTTCAATAGAACACTTTCAATAGCTTGAAAACACCACTTAAAACTACCCACCTTATTTCTGTGATTGTAAGTTGTTTTAAACTGTCTTTAACATTGTGTTTTAATTGTTGTGACCATAGGGTGAAGGGCACATAAATAATAGTAATATTTACTATTACTTACTTATTTATTATTGTTATTATTTATTTATTTATTAATATTTACAACAACAACAACAACAACAACAACAACAACAACAACAACAACAACAACAACAACAACATTAAAGCTGCACAGAGATTTCTGTGGTACACAATGGGGGTAATCTGATTTAATAGGAACTCATCTGTTCCCAGAATACAGGCAAGTGAACCAGCTTGCTTAAGAGCTGAACTCTGATGCAAAGTGCAGGCTGTTGGGATGTTTTCTGTGGGGAGGACCAAGCTGCAATGTAGTATGTTTCCTCACATCCTTGGATTCTGTAATAGGTTTTGCCCCACTTGTTCTAGGACTGCTCTAGGAGTAATCACACAATGTGAAGCACACTTATTCCTAAAGCCTTTGTGAGTTGCAGGTGATGATGACAAGAGGGCTTGGCCCATTGCACATCAGCAGTTATAATTGCCACTAACTGGTAGAGTTTTCTATAGTTACACCCCTGCAACAATACATTTAAAAGGCTGTAGAATATTAATCAGCCCAAGGTTTGGTTGAAGAAGGTTTTCGCCTGGTGCCAAAATATGTATAATGAAGGCACCAGATAAACCTCCCTTGGGAGAGCATTTCATAAATGGGAAGCCACTACAGAGAAGGCCCCTTCTTGTGATTCCACCCTCTGGACGTCTCATGGATGAGGCACATGAAGAAGGGCCTCAGATGATGATTGCAGAGTCTGGAAAGAGGCAGTCCTTGAGGTATTGTGGTCCTGAGCCAGTTAAGGCTTTATAGGTCAAAACCAGCACTTTGAATTGGGCCTGTAAGTTAACTGGCAGTCAGTGCAGTGTCAGGCCAGGTCTGGTGTAATATCCTCAAAGTGTCTTGTCCCGGTGAACAACCTGGCTACTGAATTCCACACCAGCTGAACCTTCCAGACCGTCTTCCGAGGCAGCCCTGCATATAATGTGTTGCAGTAATCTAACCTAAAGGTTACCAGAGCATAGACAACAGAAGTTAGGCTACCCCTGTCCAGATAGGGGCATAACTGAGCCACCAGCTGAAGCTGGTGGAAGGCACTCTGCACCACTGAGGCCACCTGAGCCCCAAGTGACAGCAAAGGATCCAAAAGTACCCCAATCTACACATCCACTCCTTCAGAGGGAGCGCAACCCCATCAGGAGCCATCTCACCCATCTAGTACTATTTTAAGAGTGATCATTAATGTTGCGCTTATGGTCATAGGTTGGTCCCTAGATTGATCCAGCAGGACTCCTCTTCATTCTCACTCCCCTTCCTCTCTAGCTTGCTTTTGAAGAACCCGCCATGCTCTTCACAGTACAATTTGGCAATAATAATTTCCTTCCTCATGCCAAATATAAAAAGCTCCCACTTTCCTGAAGCCCATCACTTTATGGCACACGCCCCAAATAGAAGAGACACTAACAGGGCTATTTTCAGCTCCTGTTATCAGTGGGGTAGTACATTAAATTCTGTTTTATTTATGGGGACGCTGTGTGTAATAACTTATTCCCAAACACTGCATGACAAAAGAACCTCTCTAAGTGTGTGCGGTTCTTTTTCTTTGCTAGCATGTCATAAAAGACACTGCAACTACACAGAAATTTACAAAAGGAGGGTGGTAGTTCAGTGGTAGAGTCTAATCACCAAATATGCAGCTAGAGCTGGAAAGAACTGGGGAGAGGAAACTGCTTTATTTCAAGTCAAGCCATCGGTCATTGCTGCAGATCTCCAGCATATTTCTCTGTCCTCTCTGGAGATGTCAGGTATTGAACCTGGAATTTATCTACATGCAAAGGACAAGCTCTTCTGCCTAAGCTTGATGGACAGTGTAAGGCAATGGTGGTTACTGGATAGATATCATTAGACTGTAAAGAAGTTAAGTGCAGGTTACCTTGATTCATACTTGTTGGTTTTCATTGGCAAATGTTCACTGTGGTGTAATCCGCTCCTTAATTCAAGAGGCATTAGGGCAGACTGCGATGTTTCAGGGGATTCCATGGATGTTTGATGACGCACTTCATTATCATGTCTCACATTCCATAATGGGTCTGTGAAATTAAGTTTTGAGCAGTAATCCTTATATTTGTTCATATATGAAATGATAGGGATTGCAAGGAAATGCCTGAAGGGGGTCTCAGTGATTTGCTAAACAAATCACACACACCTTGGTATTTTTTTTCTCCCAAAGATGGACTATGTTTGTGTACTAGTTTTCAGTGCTTTCCCTCCAACCAATTTCCAATATTACATTATGTCAGGGATTGCCAATGTGGTGCCTCCGGGTGTTGGTGTGCCTCCTAAAGGTAAAGGTAAAGGGACCCCTGACCATTAGGGTCCAGTCACAGACGACTCTGGGGTTGCGGCACTCATCTCGCTTTACTGGCCTCCTAAGATGCCTGCAAAAAATAAACAACCCTTCAAAAATCCACCATACAAGAGTGACTGGTTCAGATCCTGCTTGAATGGGCTTAAAGTCTCCTACGTTGAACAAAGCTTACCTTTCACTGGATGTCAGCATTGAGACCCACTGGCATCATCCATGCCAACCACCCAATCCTACAACAATGCACAGGCACAGTGGGAGACAGCTATAACCTTCAGATCCTGCTTTGTGGGCTTCCTGTAGGCATCTGGTTGGACACTGAGAGAAAATGGGTTCAGGGTGAGATATAGGTCAGATCCAGCAGGGCTCTTCTCATGTTCTCATGTTCTCGGGTGAATCATTAGACACGCACTCTCAGATTGACTCCAGCCATGCACATTGCTAGCTTATGTGAATTGTAAAATTGATTATGATGGATATGTTTCCATAAATAAGCAACTAATGCATTATATTCCAGATTCATCAGGGAGAATAAATGTATCTTTTGTTTCCTACCTCTCTAACCTGCATTTTAAAAACCAGAGAATCGAGAAGGATTGGAGAAATAAATTTTAAATGGTGAATGCAAAAATAAAATAAAAAGCAGCAATAATTGTATCGGTTGATCTTCCACTTAGGATTTTCTGACATGTACCATTCTAAGAATCATGGTCTGAATGCCCCCCCCCCTCTTTCATATCAAACAGCTAGTTATGAATCACCCTCCCACTATCTTTAAATGGATGATCAATAGAATATTTCCCCATAAAACATTTAGTTTGAAATCTGATTTTAAGTGCATTAGAGGGTTTTTTTGCACACCAAATGAGTGAATGTCATAATACATTGTCATCAAATATGAAGGAAATACAGCTCAGACGAATTGTCATATTTATTTATGAGTCCATAAAAACACATTGTGAAAGTCTTGGCACATTTTTTGGGGGAAGCCAGTTTGAACTTGGACGGAAAGTTAAAAGCCTTAAAGGCGATATGGCCCTGATTTATTATTGGAATGTTTTTAATTGCAGTTGCAACGAGTCACAGGTATAAAAGAGGTTCTGCCTTTAATGGCTGTGCCTCTTGTGAGGCTTTCCTGCTTCTTTAAAAGTGATATACTTCCAAGATATTTCCCACCACTCCCCTATTGATTTGGCAAGATTTACTGTAGATTAGTGTGCCTAGGGTGTGGAAACCCAAGTGGTCTCAGCTTCCCAAGAGTAAGGGCCTGTGGGAGATGCTCTATATATCCAGAAAGGCCCCACCTTCAGTGTAACGCGTGTGTTGGAAAAACAACATGAGAGCAGCAAAGGATAACCCTTGGCTAAAAGAAAATCTGATTTCTTTGGGGATGTTTCCAAAATTCTCCACAAAACCTATCCCCAATTCTGGGAGTTTCATGTAACCTGGTATTGCATCTGATGTGCAATGGCAGCCGATGTGTTGCAGGAACAAAGGCACACAGTTGTTGGGATATCTCTAGTGAAGTCACTGCATTCACAGAATAACTTCTGCTTCCACAACAGAACTTCCCCTCCCTCCCCATGTAACATCCCCCCAAATTTGTTCCAGAGTGTTGAGGAATCCCACAGAGGAGATTCGAGAAGCTGTGGGGATGCACAGTGGGAGGAGAGAAATGGGAATTTCCATTGCACAAGTGGAAGTTGTCCCACAAGTATGATGACTTTGTTGGATACAACCAGTGCTAAAAAATTTTGATAGAAAAAGAGGTGCTGGAACTCACCATGAATGCCTCCCCTTTTCTCTTATAACGGCAATAGCACCTACCTGAGAGGTGCTGGAACTGAGTTCCGGTGATTTCTGACTGGGAAAAAAAAGCCCTGGATACAACCCAATGTATTCATTGCCACTTCTTGCCTGGCCTTCAACTGATTTTAGCTATCCAGAAATGGGATGTTGAGTTTTCAGCAGAAAGTTCATTAACAGCTGCCATTCTAGGTGCTGTGGTAGTGAAATGGCAAAATCTGAGAAGAATTATTAGAAACTGCAAGTCTCATGAGGCCATTATTTTAATCTATACAAGGGTTAGCCATTGTAGAACATTTTTTAATGTATTTATTGGGTTTTGAATAACATATAGGAGGAATGGGGGAGAACCGTGACCACAAAAGGGTACCCAAGTCCTTTACAGCCAGAGAAAGCATCATGAATTAGTCTTGCATAGCAAAGAATTTACCATGCTTACAGAAAGTTATGTGTTTGTCTATCATTACACGTGTGGCAAATGAACTAATAAATTACCAGTGTCACAGCCTGTGCTCATCCAAATAGGTTCATGCAATCTTATTGAGTTCCCATCTAAATACAGCCTTTATTCTGATTGCATTTACACAGGATCCAGACCAGAGGAACGCCTCTACCATGCACCTCCTTCTTTGTAAGTGAAATAAAATCATACCATTTTACAAAGCACTTTCCTGATGTTATTGGCCTGAAACTCCCAATATCTTTTAGCACTGACCATACAGGCTGGGACTGATGGGACTTGAGGTGCAGGCCATCATATTGGTTACCTGATAAAGTGTTGGCATTTTGACGGTGGTGTACCACTCTGGCTGCCCCATCTGGCTGCCCCAACATGCTGTGGGTGTTGGAAGTGTCAGGACAAAGGCGGATCGAGGGGAATGCAAATAGTTTGGTCACACTGGGCATGGAGCTTCTGGGGTGCCGTAGCAAGATCACAACTATGACATCCAATGGAAGGCTCAGGCTGTGCTGGGTGTTGGTGTCACACAGATTACCACTGAAATTTGAGATACCAAGGTCTGCCACTGCGTTGGGATGCAACTGAGCTTGTATTAAGGCTGATGGGTTTTGCATTGGGAGAGGGAGAGGGAGTCTTTCCAACTTAACCTGTACTAACCCTCCTTCTGATGCTTTCAGGGTTTCTGACCTTATTTCCTCTTGCCGCTTCTTGCCGCTTCTTAGAATCATAGAGTTGGAAGAGACCACAAGGACTATCCAGTCCAACCCCCTGCCAAGCAGGAAACTCCATCAAAGCATTCCTGACAGATGGCTGTCAAGCCTCTGCTTAAAGACCTCCAAAGAAGGAGACTTCTTCTTTGTCTTGCCTGCAGAGATGAAAAAGAAAGCATAGCCAATGTGGCTAGAAAAGGTCCTAGTTCTTTCTATCAAGCATGTATTTCCTATAATAATCTTAGCTTCCTTATGTTCACACCCAAAGTCTCAGTGTGATTGCTTTCAGGGTAAAAGCATGCTCCAGGCAGGGATTCGTAGTTAAGCTCAACTTTTGCTAATGCACATAAAATCCAGACGCTAACAGTGGGCATTGGATAAGGTGCAGAAAAGTACTAATAAAATTATCAGAAGTAGAGAAATTCCCTGACAGAGGGCACAACCCACACTTCTAATTTGTCCTGCGATTTCTAGTATTTTGCATCGATCTATTTTCACAGGTCCGAGAGGGTTTTTCTTTTTCGTTCTGCCGCTTTCCCTGGGAAAACTCACTGTTCACTGTTGAATTGGAACAAATGTCAATCCGTGGAAAACTTTATCTTTTGGACCGGTCCTAATATATCTTCTAATTCCTCTTACCTTTCACAGTGGGTGGCTTTGTGGCATGGCACCTACAGATCACAGGTTGCTAACATTGCTCAGACATTGATAGACTGCATCTTCCATAAGGCCCTGACCATTGCCAAGCTGGCCAGAAATGAAGGGAGTTGAAGCCCCTGCATTTAAAAGACAAATAAGTATTGTCTTTTGAAAGATCTTCAGATTCATAATTCCAATTTGATCTTAAAACATCACCTCCTCCCAAACTGTGCCCTGGATTTTTCCTTGACTGACAAGCCACCATAGATTTCTCCTATTAAATCGAGTTTGGTGTCATATACGACTTCAGTTACCTTGTCTCAGAGATTTGGCCTTCTTAGTTCTCCTTCTCCACAATTAAAACAATTTATCACCATAATCACATATGCCTTGTTGACATCCCATATATTCTTGGTGAGGTCTTCCCCACCCACACAGTGCCTTTTCTAGCATAGATCTCATCAGCTAGCAATAGCTGTTGAGAGAAGGCAAAATAATCAGACAGGTTCCACAAATAAGCCATCTTATATTCCTGTTTGTCAAAACAATTAGTGTTCGTTGTGGGTTTATTCAGTTAGATCTGCAGTGACTGATCACTATAAATTATGTATTAAGGTCGTCCACATATACTTGTTTATTCATGCATAGACCTGAAGAATTTCCACCTTCTCCATGCAAAAATACACACAGAAACAAACAAAAATACCGTACTCTAAACCTGAATGCAAAAAAAGCCCATTCTCTGGATCAAAAATCTACTTTGTTCTCTGTAGGAATTTTCACTCCAAGATTATATTCTTAAATTTCAGATCCTTTGAATCTTCTCTGCCATCTCTTGCTGCATAATTGCCCCTCCTGCCCCTCCCTTAAAAAAAAAAGCCCACAGAATGACACTTTAAATGCTCAGTTTGAATTCAGCCATTGTTTTATTTTCCCCTTCATTCTGGAAAGGTGCCGTTTAAAAAACCTGTCTGTCAACACACTCGGTAAATTGCCTTTTAAATTAAAACTCATTGCCAAAACTAATTCTTGTTGATGCTGCAAACAAAATTAAAGATTGCATGTAGAATCTAAGCCATTATTTAAAAAGAAAAGGAACATTCGTTTCTAATAGCAGGGATTTCTCTCCCCTTCCCCCGGCAAAACTGTTGCAATGAAATACAAATTTGAAGTTTGTGGGAGTAATTTGTGCCTAAGTGTCTATTTAAACAGGAATTGTTTCAATCAACGTATAAGTACTTTGGGGGAAATGGGGTTTCTGTGACCTCTAAAACCTGTTTGTTTGTTTGTTTGTTTGTTTTTGATGTCTTTCCTGAAAATAGTCCGCAACATGTTTTGAAGGCATCTAGAAAATCAAAACTATTTCCCCATGAAATGGAGAGCAGAACCCAAGAAGCCATTAATGCAAGGTTTATGCCAATGTTTACAACTCACCAAGAAAAAGCTTGCAAGGATTTTTTGACAGGCAATTTCCACCCCCTCCAGCCTGCTATGTGAGACGAAAGGGATTCAGCATAAGCAGTTGTGGAATTGCAAAGCAAGAAAAGAAGACATGATTTCTGATCCTCTACACACACACACACACACACACACACACACACACAAGGGAGGGGTAGGGTGGGCGATGTTTTAGTTAAAACAGGAAGAAGTTGAGTAGTATTCTACAAAGTTGCACAGGTTTTGTATAGAAACATAGTTTAAAACACCAGGTGCCAATGGGTAATTTAAAATGGTTACCATACTGCAACTGATGAAGTGGACTCTAGTCAACAAAAGCTTATACAGTACACAGATTTAGTCTTTTGTGATGCAATAAGACTCTTGTTTCTTGCTGCAACAGAGTAACACAGCTGCCTCTCTGGAACTGACACTGCGTTACTAGCGCCAATGTATACACATAGATTATGGCGCGGTGGGGGGAATCGCTAAAGGGCAGTAAAAGAGAGTGCTTAATTGCAAAAGGCCATCTTATAAAGCAACCCACGGCTGCCGGACACCATCCAGGTAATTAATCCTTTTTTCACCCCTCTACTTTTTAATTAAGGAATGTACTGATTTGCATTCTCTAAACCGCAAAATTGATTTTTCATTTTCTCGTCCGTGGAATGATGTCTTGGGTGTCAGGATTCTCATTTGTTTGTAAAGACCAGAGCAAGAGAAATAAATTAATGTACTGTATTAAAACCAGGGAGGTGGACAGAGACATCCCAATGATTCAAGGTAGAGAGCCATTAACAGACACATATTCTTGAGGTTTGAGCAACCTTTTCATCTCAGCTGTGCTCGGAGCATTCAAGAAGTGTGTCAAGACCTTATATATTATATATTTTATTATATATGATATATCTAGATATATATACACAGATACAGTTGATGTACATTTTTAAATGTTCTGACATATAAAAGCATACATAAAAATTGCTGAGCCAAATGATTTAGAACAAGTCATTTTATTTCACTATAATTAATGTACTCTTCCCACTAGGGATTTATGCAATTAAATAATTAGCCATAATGTCACCCAAGGGTGTTCTTAATGACTTTTCGTATACATTTGTCTCTGTTAACAATAACTCAGCCTTATCAAGCTGATATTTTCCAGGGGAAACCTTTATTTTCTTTGTCTCATTTTTTTAAAAGAAAAAAATAGTCATTTTTCTACTTTTACGTTTGATTTGAAGCTTATTTCCACTCTTTTCAATGAGTGCAGATATTTTGGGGGATCTAGTTGAGGCTTTCTATTTCTATTATTGAAGTATGTTAATAGCTATACAACATTATAGACCAACTTCTGCAAAAAGGGGGAAATGATTATTATTTTTAAAGGAAGTATTCATGGAATCAAAACGAAGTTTCAGCTGCTGTTTAAGTGTAATCAGAACTGCTCTTATGTCATAGAATCATGGAATTGTAGAGTTGTCAGTGTTTTAATATCCTGACTCGGACAGAAAAAGCAATGAAGACATCGTCACATGAGCATTTTATTATTATTAGAAAATCAACTACTGTAACTCTCCTGATGGCTTCATTCCAATTCACAGGGCTTCAAAATTACTGTGCCCTGGGCTGTTTCACACATAACACAACATAACATACTCACTGTGCATCTACCCACAATAAAAAAAATGGACCCAACCCCTACTTTCTCTGGTGTGCGTCTACAATGTGTGTGTCTTCAAATACTTAATAGTTGCATTCACACATTGCTGCATTTTGGTGTAGAGCAACAACAAAGTTTTAAAATGAAACACCTGAAAAGGCCCTAAATCACACTGATAGAAATGTTGCTAAGATTAATTCAGAGAGAGAGAGAGAGAAAGAGAGAGAATATCACCTTTATGAAGGCTGAGTAATGTCCACAATTCATTATATTAGATTTCAGACTAAAGATCAGATTATTTTTTTAATGACCCAAAGGGAGAGGAAATTGCAAAGCTTTCAGTTGTGAATGGTAATGTGGCATAGTTTTGGACTAGGAATAGGGAAACATGAGTTCAAATCTCCACTCTGCCATGACGTTCTCTGAGTGACTATGGATCAGTCACTATTTCTCAGTCCACCCAGTTTCAGAAGCCTTTTTTTAAAAAAGAGAGATGGGATTTTTATTTTTACTTTGTTGTGATGGTGAAGAAGTCATGTACATGAGCTCCTTGGGAGAAGAGCAAGGTTTATACATAGTTAACCCTCCATCTCTTTCTTTTCTTTTCTTTTCTTTGCAAATGTCATGTGACCTTCATCACATCCACACCCCAGTTTGCTCATCATGAATCAAACACCTCCTTCACTCTCCGAATACAGGAGCAGTTCATTTTCACTTTCCAAGTTACAGAAAAGTTTAGCTTTTTGAAATAATGGTCTGTTCTATGTTTCACGTGAAAGAATGATGAGATACAAATATGATAAATCAACACCTTTTTTATAAACCATTTTGCTATGAAGCTCACTGGGGCACTTGGGTCAGTCACTGCCTCTCAGCCTAACCTACCTCACAGGGCTGCTGTGTGGGTAAAAAGGGGGAGAGGGACTAGGGTTGGGAAGGCCTAGGCTCTTCAAAGTCATGAAGCTCACCAGGGGATCTTGGGCCACTGACCCTTTCTTGGCCTTGTCTACCTCACAGGGTTGTTGTCAGGATAAATGGGGGAGTTCAGAGAACTATGTCACCACCTTGCGCTCCTTGGAGAATAAGTGGGGCTTTAAATTATAAACAAGCAAAATGCTGGTAGCTTTGCCTCAGCTCCTACTGTTGATGGTAGCTGAGAGATTAGAAGCCATCACCATAAAGCCTTCCCACCAGATTGAGTTTTACTGGAAAAACAGTAAGATAAGAGGTGCCTGCTGGATCAGCCCAATGGCCCATCTAGCCCTGCATCCTATTATCATGTGACCAAGCAGATACTGTACCTGGAGGGCAGCAGGGGGGGACATACGGGGGAGGTAGGTCCCCCCTGCTGCCCCCAGGTGGGGGTGGGCTCTAAAAATGCACTGGTTGATTTAGAACTTAATAACCACTGCCTGCTGAAGAGCCTGCCTGCTTTTTTGGGGTGGGGGTGGGGAGGTTATAAAAGACCAGAAAGCGGAGGCGACTCCAAAGGCCCTCAACACAGTGGGGAAGAGATCTAGCAGGCTCACAGTCCCCCGTTTGCAAAGTTCACAACTGAGTGAGAGATGCATTAGCAGAGATTTCTACCTGACTGAGCGTATTCCATCCCCTGCAGAAACAGGTTGACTCTGTTTATTCCCCCTCTCTGGCTTGTGGGAGAAGCGGGAGGGTGGACTCCCGCTGCTGCTCTAATCTAGATCTAAAAGCTGTTTGATCAGATTTCCGGATTCACTCGCGGCTCTCTAGCGCCACCCTTAGAGAATGCGCGCAACTTCCATTGCTTTTCTGTTTTGTTTCCTGTGTGTCTCTCCACATACACACACACACTTGACTTTTAAGTTATTATATTTGCCTTCGCACATCAACCACTTCAGAGGGGGAGGCTTTGTGCCTTATTAGCTGATCGAAAGGAACAGCAAGGCGTAGCAGGGAGAATCCGAAGAGGGGAGAAAAGGCTGACTTCTTTTCCTCCTCCTGCCGTTCAAAACCTGTTGCAAGCGACTCTCTCTCCCTGTTGGGGTGGGTTTGGTCACACCCGAGGAATCGGAGGAACTGTGAACACAGGCAGACGAGATCCGCTGCAACGAGTCACAAAGGGATGTGCCACCAGAACCGGGTGTGGTTGCAAAACAGGGGAATATCCGTGGCGTTGCTCGTTTTACAACGGAGAGGTTAGAAAAAGATAACGGGTGAAATGCCTGCCCCTTCCCACCGCCACCCGTGACCCTTGATAACACACACTCCAGAATAACGCCTGGTTCGCTCTGATAACGGGTACACGTGAAGAGTGAAAACTTCAGAATCACTCCTGATTACGAAGCTTACTCCGAAATAACTTGTGCTTTTCTTTGATACGCATACATTTAAAAGGCTCCGAAAGAACGCCTGGATTTTTGTTTTGTTTATACCTTCACATAGAGGCATAAAACAAATTAGCCTCCAAAGGTATCGTACATAAGAAGAGAAGACTCCGGGATCACCCCGTGATTTTCTTTTGCATAAACCGAGAGCGAAGGAAACTCTAATAAGGATTTCCTTGTTTTCTTAAATGCAAATAAAAACACACATATTCAGATGCGTGCGCGTGTGAGTATTAAATGCGCGCATCCCCACAATATCACAGGTACGCCAGAAGGAGAGGGCGGGGGACGAGGAATGTCCCCTTCGGTGCCAAGATCTCACATCGGTGGCCAACGGGCAGCGTCGTATCAAGTTGAATGGTTCAACGAGGGCCTTCCCATTTGTTAATTGAGGCAATTACACCCCAGTGGCAATGGGCAGCCTGGTCTCTGGGCAGCCATCAATCATTCTCTCCTTGATCTGTCAGTGCCTCTTCTCTGCGGCTCTCCGCCGCCTCCCCTGGTGCTTCGCCGGGTTCCTGCTTATGCGAGGCCGTTTCCAGATTCTGGTGGGGTGGGTCCCTTAGGAGCCCCGGATTTACACTGGACGGGATGATCGGGAAAATGAGGACTGGTCCGGTGGGATCTAGGAGGGAGGGCGAGAGCAGAATAGAGGAGGAAGTCTCGTCTCTTCCCTCAACGCCCCAACTAGGTCCTATTTGTCTGTGTCTGTCTGCCCCCACCCCCGGGGGAAGAAAAAGAAAATAAAGGGTGGGGGGCCGGGGGAAAGAGTTTCAACCAATCATGTACCATACGGTCACAGACCCGTTCAGAGAAGGTTTTCTTTTCTGCCCTATTTTGGATTTTGGGATTTATTGGGGACTAGCAAAAGGCAGAGAACTTCAGCCTATTGAACACTCAAAGGCGTTCTTAAAACCCAGTGTGTTTGTGTCTATTGGAAACTTTCTGTGCCCCTTAAACAAAGGCACCCCTGTTTAACCGGGCAGAATATAAGTATTTTGAAGGTGCATAATCTGACACAGAAAGGGCAAAATTTCGAGGTGAGCGAGAAATGTCTCACATGTTAAGATATGGGAGGCAGTATATGTTCATGACAGGGTTCATACATTGAGGAGGGGGGCTTGCCCCCTTCCCCCCTCTGGCGCCACCCATGGTGAGTCCCCATGTTAGGAGAGGCGCTCCTTTCCGTGCCAGGGTGAAAGGGAGAGGTCCCTTCTAAAACTCTATCTGGGTATGAGGCAGGCAGCTAGCAACTAAGACCAGTCTCGAACTTCAACTCCCATCGCCTGTGGTCACTGACCATGCTGGCTGGGGGTGTTGGGAGCTGAAGTCCAACAGTATATGGAGGGCCACAGGTGAGCCACACCTGAAACACACACGCCAAAGCCCCAACTATTGTTTTATTCGCATTTCAAAGTAGGCATTGGTGAACTGAGTTAATCAATTAACCGTAAAACAGATCAATCCATTAGATTAATCATTGAAAGGCGTGGCAGTCCCGATTCTCCCAGTTCCCATCCTCTCTCTCAAACACGCTGATCCAGTGCGTGCTTACTCAGAAGTAAGTGCCCTCCCGCCCCTCCCATTGAATTCAGTTGCACTTTACTCCCAAGTAAGCGTGCATAAGGCTCCATGGCGTCCTACAGCTCAACCCCGTAGAATGCATGTCCACCCAGGAGGAAGGTCCATTGAGTGGAACTTCGCTGACCATGCATAGCACTCCGCGGATGCTCCGGATCCAGGAAGTCTGGTGCCACTCTAGAATCACCTGCTGCACCATTTCCCTGTTTGGAAACCTAGCTCATAAAATATGGATCCCTTGGTTAGGGAAGATGAGTCAGTGATGAGAGCGGGGGGGGTGGGGGGGGAGAGAGAAATACGTTGAAATCATTTGTGCACTGACGGTCGACAACGGGGCGGGGGGGGTCATTCCTTTTATAGTAATATAATCATCACACGCCAATAAAAGTTGTGTCTTTTTACAGCCAGGTTAAATACGCATTTTCCAGGTGGTCGACGGATTGATCCAGAAGATCATAAAGTGCGTGTGGGTTGCCTGAGGGTGGAGGAGAGAGAACACAGCCGCGTTTGGAAAGGCTGCAGCAGTACAAAGTTTCTGGCTGGAGGGACTCCATTAACTTTAGGATAGAGCATCTGTTCAGATGTAAGCCCCATTGAGTACAATGAGGCTTAGTACCTGGCAAGTGTATATAGGATTGCATATGTTTTAAGACCTTTTTTTGGTTGTGTGTGTTTAGATTGGGGGGGGTGTATTAAGGAGTTAGGAGGAGAAAACCTTAAGAGTGAAGGTTTAAAAATGAGATGGGATAGTAATTCTTGCGCCATCAATATACGTACAGGTATTTGTAAAGAGCAACCCGCGCAAAAAGGGGCTTCTCACTCTCGCAGTTTACCAACCATATTTCGACCGGAAGAGAATGGAACGGGTAGGCGAGAGATGGCTATGAACAAAGTTTCACCGTGATCCTCTATTACAGCCTTTATTTAGCTATGGGTCCAGCAGGAAAAGGAGTGCTTGTGCAAGGGATTGCTACGCCCCCCACTGTAGGGCCTACAGGGTGACAACGGCTGGTGACGACGTTACTAAGGATTATGGGTGCCTATGGGGTGGCCATGGGGTTGGGGACAGGTAAGGGATTTATGGAGTTATACTGACTGGGAAAATGGTCTTCCTGATCTGTCATTGGACCAATGAGCGCATCCCATGCTGATTTGAAGAATGGAAAGGAGGAAAGAAAAACAGGTCGCGATCCTGCAGGCATTTTAGCTGGCGCTAAAGCCCATTTAATTTAACTGAATTGAACACGCCTAGGACTGAGATTAGGATTGGACATCATAGGACGGGTATAGAATGGTAAACAACAGCTCCCGAGATTTCATTTGTTCCTGTGGGGTGAATGGGGGAGAGCCCCCTAGGGGATGCAAGTGTGTTTCTCTACGGTAGGTGGTGAAGGAAACGTAGTGTTTCTTCCCGCTGGTGGCGATAACGCTGCAGCGGAGGAACATAAAGGTGAATTCTGCCCTTTTGTGTTCTCAAATCTGGGTTTGGGTTGTCTGAAAAGAGAGAGGGGAGGAGAGAGGTATGGGAAAGCAAACAAACGAACAGCAACAAGAACTAGCGATATATAGAGGGAGATATTTAACCCTCTCCCATCAGGAACGGACAAGAATAAAGCTGTCCGTTTGTTTCACAGCAGAGGCATGTGGTGATATATAGCAATCCTAATAGTAGTAGTAGTAGCAGTAGTAGTTGTATAGAGAAACCCACCAAATAAACTAAGCTGGGGGAGGGAAAGGTTATGTGAGCATGCATGTCTGTTGTTGTTGTTTTTGCGGGGGGGGGGGGAAATCCCATGAATCCTTTTCCAACACAAACATGTAGCAAAAGAGTTAGTAAGCTTCAGAGTGCACTAAAACTCTTCCTCGGGCTGGTTGGCGCAAGTGTGAGCTGGGAGTAAAGGAAACCGGGGGAAGCTGGTTGGTCATGGAAGTCATTGCTTCTGCCTTGGTCGACAACAATACACTTTGGTTGTATAGGCAGAAAGGGGCGTGGTTAGGGGAGGGCCTGAAGGGGGCCTGCACTTTCAAACTGACCACACTACTGCTTGTCATTACCCTCTGCAAAAAAAAAAAAGAGAGGCAAGGTCAGGGCTCTGCCTTTAAATTTGACGTGCTCAGAGGTACCGTTCACGGAATAAATAACAACAACAATGACAACAACAATGCCTGATACAAGCAAGGGCGCCTTTTAAGATGCTCAGCGCGAGGCTCAGGATTGGCACGAAGATCTCGGGATTACTTATGACGTCACTCGGCTCCGCTGGCTGGGGAGCGGCGCGCGAAAGGACTCGAACGGGAAGAGAAAAACAATGCACAAGCGAACTCTTCCACGGCTTGCCAGCTTTGACGTTTCCTTCCCAGCCACCCTCTCCGGGAACCCCTCCACCACCACCACCACCATCGCCAATTTCTTTCCAACATCCTCCTCTCCCCTCCCCTCCCCCGCCTCTCCAACGAAACTCGTCCTCTGTTGAGCTGTTCCCCCCTCCATAGATTCTATCTATCTATCCATCGATAAATGATATATATCTATATTTATAGCCCCCCTCTCTTTCCAAGAAGCACCAGGATGAGGAGGGGGCGGGCGGGGAGCTCCGGCGGAGGCTGCGAGCCTCTTTTCCGCAGATGCCCGCTTGCAATCATTTATAATTCACGTGTGTAGAGAGGGCGGGGGGGGGGGGTTCTGCGAAGGGAAGAAATAAAAATAATCCATATCAATCCTGCTCGTAATTGATCGTCATCAAGAGGCAGCGTGGGGACGGGGGTGTGAAAAGGTGGGTCAGGAGGGAAGGAGGGGGAGGTCTCAGTGGCGAAGGATTTGGGGAGGGGGGAGAAAGGGGGGTCAGCCAAACCTCCGTTCAAAAAAAGAAAACCCACCCCAAACAAAACTGGAAAGCAACGATGTCTTTTTCACAGCTTGGCTATCCTTACAACACGTCTTCTCAGGTAAGTCCAAACACCCACCACTTTTTTTTTAGTGGGGGGGGGAAGAACCGGGTCTGTGGCGTGGCGTGCAATGTCAGGTATCTTTTCAAAGCCTCCTTTTCATTTATCTAGTTTTAATCATTTTTGTTTGTTTGTTTCAAATGAATATCTGGAGGAGATGCTGCGTCGCCCCCTCCCACCTTCCTTTGATCTGTGTGGTGATGGGTGTCTGCGTGCGCGTGTTTGAATGAATGGGGGAATATGGTGAACCGGCACACTGCTCCTACCCAAGTTTACTCAGGAGTAAGACAGGCTGTTTCCAATGGGATTCAATCCAGAGGAAAGATCCAGAGGATCGCAGCAAGAATTTGTTTTTCTTGCCCTCTCTTCCCCTCATGACTACCTGTTCAGTTTTAAGTGGTGGCAAGTTTAGGCGGAAGGGGGTGTGTGAGATTCCTGAAGTTCAGTTGATCTGCAAATCTCTTATTGATTTTCCACTGAAGGCGATCCGTGTATGTGTTGTTTGGGTACAGGTTATTTATAGGACTGGCACAGTTTGGGTGTGCTCCCCCTTCCTCTCAGATCCAATAAATATTGACATACGGTTCTTTGAGTGAGAAAATAACTTGGAAATAAAGTTTTGCCAAGGCGACCAAAGCTGTTATAAGATACAGTACTAACTTGGAAGATACTGACTTGGAAAGGAAATCCAATCGATTCAAATGGAACTTATTCACTCGTCGCAGTTTTCTCACGCGAAGAAGCATTCCTACGCACACCTGATTGAGAAGTCAGTCCCGTTTAGGAAGGGGTCGATTGCTGCTGAGCCCACACGCTTTCGTAGTCCAATTTAGATTTGGATTTCGGATTCTGCTTATTGCGGTGTAATTCACGAGAGTCAGTCCCCTCCCCCATTTATTTGTTTTCTTTTTACCTGAGGGGTAGGCGGGGGTAGAGACCTGGGAGGGTGAGGTGTGCATATGAGAGAGAGAATAACAGCGTATGCAGTCAATTCAGTGTCATTTACGCTAATGTGTCACACGGTGTAATGCAAATTGCAAAAGTATACTATGACTTGATCTAGAATTCAGGAACCTGTCTTACAGCGAGTCAGACCATCGGTCCATCCAGTTCAGTATTGTGTACACTGACTGGCAGCTGTTCTCCAGGCTTTCAGGTGGGGGGTGTCTCTCCCAGGCTTATCTTATATATACTTTAAAGGAAAAAAAATCGGTCTTTTAATTGCCTGGTATCCGTTGCTCTCTCATAGGAGAAACCTTTCTACTTCCCCTTGCTTTCCAAGCCTCCCTGCCTGACTTCGGTCCCAGGTGCCTCATCCCCGCCGACTTCGTGCCTCTGCGGATGAAGCTGGAAGCCTCCCACCGTATTACACCTGCACAGCCTCCCCTCCATGCTACCTGCATCCTCCCCCCACCCCATATAATTTAAGGGAAGGTGGTATCTTTTAAGAGACTCATCCGGCTTGCCACTATGGTACCTTCCCCCTCTCTCCCTTTCCATTAAGATTTGCAAGCCACTCGGTGGATCAGGAATTCTAAGCAAAACATTACATTCGCTTTGGGGGCTTCCTTTGCTGTAAATTGGGGTTGGCTTAGGAGACTCTGCACTTCTGGTGACCCGCTTTGGAGAGCCTCCTCCGGACCCCTGGATCTCCACAGCCCCATTGACCGGCTGGATCCTACTCGGAAGGAAGCACCATCCGTTTCTTCAGGGCTAACAAGGGTTTCTCCCCCAGCACCCACCCACTCCAAACGTGCTTTGCAATTAACGTGAAATTGTTTCTCGACATTCTTTCTTGCGTTTTTCTAATTATTTCTCTCTCTCTCTCTCTCTGAACTCCAGTTTTTCGTCTCAGCCACCTCTAGCACCACTTGCTGTGACTCAGGGACCCGATCCGTCTCCGATGTGTCCTCGGGATCTTCTTCCCAAACGGCCACCCTCTGCTGCCCCTCTTACGAGAACAGGCTGTTGGCCGGCTCCAGGACAGACCTCAATGCGGCGCTGGGGATGTACAGCTCGCCCTACGCAGCTGCGGCTGGCCAAAGTTACGCCAATTACCTTCCGTACGGAGCGGATCCGTCCACACTGTATACCACGCTGGTGAGTGAAGCGAAGGCACAGGCCTTCCGCTCCCCTATGACTTTCGCGTTACAATTTGGTTACCAAGAGGAAAAGGGGGCGCTAGTCCCTGTTGACCTGGTAATGCACCTAATCGTATTAGCAATTTTGCAGCTGGGGGGAGGGGAGTGGAAATCAGAATGCATTTACATTACAAGGCGATGATGTTTACTCGGAAGTAAAATCCTGCGCTGTTCCTTGAGGTTTGGTTCCCTTCTGAGTGTCTTTCCTAGCGTACAATTCTTACTAGGAAATTATAAAGCTCCACTGAGATCCGTGCTACTTATTTCCGAGTAGACATATTGGGATTTGGGGGGGGGTGTAGACCTGCTGAGTATTGAGTGTAACCTTAGGCACTCCAAGGTAGGAGTAGGCCCGCCCCACTGAACACAACTGGGTCTACTCCTCCTCCTGTCATAGGTTTGGGATCCTTTCCGGAGGGCTCGGGGATATGTACAATTTTATTCTGAGCAAACATCCATAGACTCGAGCCGCCGGGCAGCGGTCCCTGTCCACATTCACCTGGAAGAGCGCGCGATGAATTTAACTGGCATCTGAACAAAACCAAAGCGCATGTGGAAAGGGGGACTCGCTGTTGTGCACAGATTCGGGTCCCCAAATTCCTCAAGAGCAATTCTTATATTCGAAGCAGAAACCTCTCCTCCACTTTCTATGGATGATTTGCGACTGTAAGCTCATTGAAGGCGGGACCTATTGTTTTGTCTTGTTTCTAAATTGTCGTGCGTTGCTCCCAAAACGATGTCGAGATAATGTAAAAATAAAATAAAGAGCTCCATCCCTGTACCTCGCTCATCATACACAAAGGGTCTCTGCCCCGAGGTAGCTTGCAGTTACTACACTGATCAGGAGAGGAGACCAAAAAGAGGGAGACGAATGTGGGCCAATTCTATTGTCATCTCAGAAGTAATTCCCTGTGAGTCCCTGTGAGTACACATTGGCAAATGTCATTATAATTACACGCTAAGGTCGTTTTTTATAAAACTAGCATGCTTCAGAAACTTAATATTTATGATAAGTTCATAAAAAAACTATCCCCCCTTTCTAGCCGATCCACCCATCCTTGACTTCCAAGCGAAACAAAATTTAGGAATTTTTAGTTAAAAAGCATCAAGGTGGGACGAGCTCTGCGTTAAAGTTGGTAGAATTTTAACAATGCAGCTCGCTATCTGTTTATTTGAAAACAGGTCCCATTTGTTCAACGGTAATTGCTGCTCAGTAAATGTGTTTTAGGACTGCAGTTTCAGGATCGCACCATGGAGGTGAAAACCCAACATGGGAATTGTGTATGCGTATAGTCAACCCTGGCCTCAACGCAAACGGGAAGAAATAGCAACTTCGGGAATCGTGCCCAAATAGTCCTGTTCGCAGCTGGGGCTTACTCCCATGAAAGCCTGAACAGAATCACAGCCTAAACGCTCCCATTAGTCCAGAAGGTTCTTAATCCGGATTAAGGAATCCAGAGTAGCGGGTGCGATTTCACGCAGTCATTGCAATTGGTTAGTTGGGGCATCTCGGCCCGGAGTAGGGTGGATTGGAAAGGAAGGAAAAAGCATGCGGGGGTCTCCCTTAGTAATCAGCCTTAAAACACTCTTTTAATGCGTTTTCTAGAACTCCCAGTACGACATCAAGGACGGCGCCTCCGCTTTGCACGCGGGGATTGCACAGCCCACGGCCGCCGCCTACTACACCTACGAGCATTCCTTTGGGCAGTACCAATACGACAGGTAACAAGCGCTTTGATCTGCCGAGCGGGAGCTCTTTAGATCTGCCCGCGACTGTTGGGAGCTACAGCAGTGGCAAACCTCCGACATTCTCCCTCCTCCGCACTACCAATTGACTCGTCTCTCTGTGTATTAATCCCGGGCGATCTGGGGAGCAGCCATCAGGAATGGCACGACTCCATTCGAAAGTTTGCTTTTGCAGTGGCGCCTGGAATGCTAGGCGTGCTTTGTCACTGACCTTTGTAAGCTAGTTGCTCTGCTATCAGTACAACCTTTCATCTGGCCTAGCAATATATACATGCAAAAGAGGGCAGGCCAGCACCAAGATCTGTATTTTTTTTTCATAATAATCACTATTATAATTATTAAGCAATATAGCATTGGGGTTTGTCTAAATCTTTGTATTTGGTTCAGGCCAATGGCCCATCTAGTCTTGCATGCTGTTTTCACAGTGGCCAACCAGATGCTTGTGGGAAACAGTCAAGCAGGACCCGAGCAGGAGATCACTCTCCCTCCTGTGGTTTCCAGCAGTGGGTATTCAGAAGCATTACTGCCTCTGACTGTGGAGGCAAAACACAGCCATTCTGGCTTGTAGCACTGGTATCCTCCATAAATTCATCTTTCACAGCCATCAAAAATCCTCTTTCATCCAAATTGGTTCCCATCACTGCCTCCTGTGGGAATTCCATAGTTTAACTAGGTGCTATGTGAAGAATTTATCCACTACCGGTATGTAAAGTACAGTGGAACCTCAGTTTATGAACACCTCAGTTTACGAATTTTCAGTTTACGAATGCCGCGGACCCATCTGGAACGGATTAATTAACTTTCCATTACTTTCAATGGGAAAGTTCACTTCAGTTTATGAAAGCTTCAGTTTATGAACAGACTTCCGGAACCAATTACACCCATGTTTCAGTTTATGAACGCTTCAGTTTAAGTCAGTGTTTCTCAACCACTGTTCCGCGGCACACTAGTGTGCCGCGAGATGTTGCCTGGTGTGCCGTGGAAGAATTACTTTATATATAGTCAATATAGGCACAGAGTTAATTTTTTTAACATTTTCTAATGGTGGTGTGCCTCGTGATTTTTTTCATGAAACAAGTGTGCCTTTGCCCAAAAAAGGTTGAGAAACACTGGTTTAAGTACTTCGCGGACTGTCTGGAACAGATTAATCCACTTTCCACTACTTTCAATGGGAAAGTTTATGAACGCTTCAGTTTATGAACAGACTTCCAGAACCAATTGTGTTCATAAACCGAGGTACCACTGTAATTATTTTTATCTGTGATGAATCTTTCAGCATTGTTCTAGTGCAGGCATCCCCAAACTTCGGCTCTCCAGATGTTTGGGACTACAATTCCCATCATCCCTGACCATTGGTCCTGTTAGCTAGGGATCATGGGAGTTGTAGGCCAAAACATTAAGAGGGCCGCAGTTTGGGGATGCCTGGTCTAGTGTTATGAAAGAGGGAGGAAAACTTTTCTCTACCCACTTTCTCCATGCCATGCATAATTTTATAAAACTGCAACCCAGATGAGGATCCCGCAATCCTCCAGATGTTGTTGGATCCCAGCTTCCATCAGCCCCAGCCAGTGTGGCCAGTGATTAGGGATGATGGGAGCTGGAGTCCAACAACATATGGGGGGGGGATGCACAATTCCCCATAACTCTCCCCTTTTCCACTTTCTGTTGGTAGCCCTCTTCTATCTTAAACTTCCCACAGCACTGAGAAGTCACAATGAGGAAAAGTATGGCCTGCTGGTTTTCTGTTTTATAGCTGTTGGGTGATGTGTGTGGGTGTTCTTAGGTTGAAGTCCTATATTCACTTACAAGAGAGTAAGCCACATTGAACTTAGAGGGATTTACCTCTGAGTAAACATGCATAAGATGGCATTGCCAATAGGAATCTGAAGAGGAAGTAGTTTCTATCTCACTCCATCCAGTGCTTTTCTTTTTTAAATAAATAGAAGAAAGAACTTCTCACCTGCAAGATGCAAATGACTAGAATATTCAATTAAAATATTTTTGAGTAACATTTCTCATTCTCGCCATCTTTTAGACCTGATGAAAGCAAAAGGTGTAGAAATGCAATACTTTGCAGGTATGCTCAGAAGTCCTATTGAGTTTAATAGAACATGCTCCCCTGTGTGTATATAATTCTATCTAAACACTCTTATTGGGGAGTAAGTCCCATTGTACTCAGTGGATCAAACCTGTGAGTAAATTTGCCTCGGATCACCAACAAATGACCTCCACAATTGGAGACATTATGCTGTTAGTTGCTGGAAACTGCTCTTGTGCTCAGGTCTTGTTTGTGGGTATCCCTTGGGAATCTGGTTGGCATTGTGAGAACAGGATGCTGGACTAGATGTGCCACTAGTCTCATCCAGCAGGCATGTCTTATGTTCTTAAGCCTATGAATGGTCTGTAGTTATCTTCTCATTGGTCAATGCCTCTGTTGATATGGAAATTATTTCCCAGTTACAGAGAAGTTGTGTTCATTTTGACACTGTACCATTTTGTGGTTCCATTCTGCCTGAAAAGTAGCATATGCACCTCCATACTGGCTCAGAAAATCATGCTCAGCATCTCTATCTCCCTGCCAGATATGGAACAGTGGATTTTAGCAGCTCAGCCAGACGCAAGAATGCCACCCGAGAGACCACTAGCACTTTGAAGACGTGGCTGTATGAGCACCGGAAAAACCCCTACCCTACCAAAGGAGAGAAGATCATGCTGGCCATCATCACCAAGATGACCCTCACTCAGGTCTCTACCTGGTTCGCCAATGCTCGGAGAAGGCTCAAGAAAGAGAATAAGATGACCTGGTCTCCAAAAAACAAAGCAGGTGAAGAGAGGCGAGAGGATGGTAGAAGGAATGGGGAAGACTGTGGCAGTGAAAATGAAAGCAAAGGTAGGCTTGGAAATGGACTTGCTGGATGCCTCTTGATCTAATCTACCTTACAGAGTGGTTGTGAAGATATAATGGGTTCTTTGGAGGAAAACATAAAACAAAATAATTATTATATTGTATTTCCTGGAGCCATCTGGTTGACCACTGTGGAGTGCAGGCTGCTGGTCTTGATAGACTGGGGTGGAGAACTTTTGGGCCTCCAGATGTGGCTGGACTGCAGAATCCATCAACCCCAGCTGGCAGGATCAAGACTGATGGGAGTTGTAGTCCAGCAACATCTTGAGGGACACAGATATTCTCCAACTTTGAGTTACTGTATGTCTTTGATCTGATCTCTCAAGGCTCCTCTTATGTTCAGTTTTTGATGCCCTGCTGGATCACACCAAATGTCTATCAAGTGGTCTACCAGATGCCTCCAGGAAGCCCACAGCGCCCCACCTGTGCTCAGTGGTATATGTACAGTCTCTGCTTTGAATACAGAATCCAGCCATCACAACGAATGGCCGTTGATAGAACTGTATTATTATTTTTCATAAACCATCTTAAAAGCCATCTAAGGTAATAGCCCACACCACATCTCTGTAGCAGCGAGTGCCATAAATTAGATTATATGTAGTGTGACTAAATACACACAGACACACACACAAAATTTGCCCATAATTCTAATGTCTAATTCAATATCACATATGAAGGGATTGTCTTATTTGCTTCTTGTCCTTGGTATTTAGCTAGAGGTTGTCTGAATGTGAAAGTACTAAACTATCACTGTCTGTAAATGAGAAGTCCAAAGTTCTGATCTCCTCGCATTTTGGCATGGTAGTTCAGGGCTGGCCAGCCCAATACATTTTGCCGCTTGAGGCAAAACCAGTCAATTGTGCCCCCCTGCCACTTCTCCTCCTCTTCCCTTCCCCCACCACTACCACCGCCTCCTCCTTTTCCACCTGAGGTGACTGGAGGTGGCATAGAGAAGCCCTGGCATGCTGAAGCTGGTGGTGGAGAAAAAGGGCCAGAGAGGGGAAGGCAGTGCTAGTGGTGGCCCCATTCTTCTCAAGTGGCAGCCATGGGTGAAAAACTCAAGAGGCAATGAGTGGTCTTCTCCTTGGGGTCCCGGATCCACCACCCCTACCAGTTGTCCCCAGCTGGCCACTTGAGGTGATATCTCATTGAGGCTAGTGTGTGGCCTGGCCTTGCAGTTACTTAACCTTCTTGTGGGTTGTTGTTTACACATATACTTTCTGCCCTTTCTTTTCATTCCAAAATACAGATCCCAAAAGATGCAAAGAAGAAAAGGAATTGCAGCTGAGCGATCTGGAGGACTTGGACGAGGAGGAGGCTGAAATCAAGCTGGAGGCTGAACCGAAGCATCCACACCAAGAAGGCCCCGGTGTGGGCAGCACCTTGGCTGAGACAGAAAAAAACAACTGCAGCCTTAGCCTGCCCAACCACTTCCAGGCCTTCTCCTGTGCCAAAGGTGACTCGGCAGTTACAGGGGACTTCCTTGGCCACAAGGGAGGAGCCACCTTGGTGAGTGGCCTTGGAAATCATGGACAACCCTACGAAGCCCCTGAGAAGCCCAGGATCTGGTCCTTAGCTCACACAGCGGGGGCCAATGTGATTGTGGGACCCATGAGCCATCCTGCTCAAAGGACAGAGAGCCCTGACTGTTTGGTGCTCAGGGGAAGGCCCCCTGGGGCTGTGGGACAATGCGGTGAAGAGAGGCCCCTGGGCAGCCTTGTGAGAACACAGTCTATTCATGACAAGGCCTTGGAGGAGCTGGCCCAACCGACCAAGATCTTTAAGAATTCAACCTTCAACCTGCAGTCCATCTCTTTAAACTATGCTTCCTATCCCATGCTGGGTGAGACCTGTCAGTATTCAGCAGGAACTGAAGGTAGTCAGCTTCTTGAGATTCCTCCCTTTCTTTCCATATCCAGAAGCACTGCTTGATTTTAGCGAATGGAAGTTTATGTGGTGTCAAAAGCTCTGCCATGGTTTTCTAGGTCCAGGGCCACATAATTCACAGCCATTTTTCATGCAGTTACTGGATGCTAAATTTCTCCCCTCATTTTGGGGAAGGAGCACCGATGTCCTCTTCTGCATTATCCAAAAGACGAGTGAGCTTAACTCTCATTCTGAGAAATCTTTGACAAGTCGGTGGATTCACACAACCATTTTGAGTTGGCAAAGTTATTCAGAATCTTCCTTGTCTTTGTGGTGAAACAGTGACTGGTTATCCTTCTGAAAATGTTTGAGGTGTGGGTTGATCCATGTGGTGGTGGAAACCAGGATATCATCAAAATGTGTCTGGATGTGTCAATGTCTGGATGTTCAGGCAGCTAAGTCAATGTGACAAAAGTAGAAAGAGAAATTCAGAATTAAATGCAGGAGCCTTGGCCAGTTCAAAATGGTCTTGTGAATCCATCTGTTTCTCAAAGAACTTCTGGGAAGTAATGATCTTGCCATGTAGTAGAGTGTATAGGAGACACCACAACATGACAAGGAAAAGTCAATGTGCAATAAGTTCACCACTCAAAAGTACAGGTACGTAGCCATGTTGGTCTGCCGTAGTCGAAACAAAATAAAAAAAAAATCTTTCCGGTAGCACCTTAGAGGCTAACTAAGTTTGTCATTGGTATGAGCTTTCATGTGCATGCATGAAATCTGAAAAAGTGTGCATGCACACGAAAGCTCATACCAATGACAAACTTAGTTGGTCTCTAAGGTGCTACTGGAAGGATTTTTTAAATTTTATTTTAAAATACGTTAGTGGCAAAAATCAAATGTAAGTCCAGCAAGAGAACAATATGGTGAAGCTGCTAAGTATCATATAGTTAGGTTTTGACTAAATGGTGAAAATGGACCTCTGTACATGCTCAGAGCCATGTCCTCACTGCTGATCCAACCTACAGGTACAGGGAGAAATAGCCAATTTCCTCAAAAAGATTCAGATTTGATCTGAATTTTTTTTTGGGGGGGGGAGGCAGAAATTTCAATCTGGAATGTTCAGCCTTAAAACCTGAAGGATTCTTTATATGTCTTGCTGATTAAAGTTAGCACAGCAAGGTTCAGCATTTGGTTAGGGCCTTCAATAAATCATAATAGAATTGTAGAGTTGGAAGGAACCCTGAGGGTCATCTAGTCCAACCCTCTGCCCACAGCTGTCCCTGGGTGGACTTGAACCACTAACTTTCTGGTTAATAGCTGGACCCATTGTGCCACCCACTGTTTTGTGGTAACCAAGGCTCAACCCTTCAGATGAATTCCAATTTCTATCAGCCCCAGCCAATGTGTTCAGTGGTCCTTGATGATGAGAGCTGTAGTCCAACAACATATGGAGGACAAAACATTGGGTGCTTGTGCCCTAAAGACTAAAGATAGATTAATGCAACCATATTTTGAATGATACTCCCCCCCCCATGTTTGCTTCTCTGGGAGTATGGCTTACTGAACACACGGGAAGTTGTTGTGTGTTTCTTCTGTGCTACCGGTATGTGTTGCTGTGGTGTTGCTGAAGTGCATCTGCACATGGGCGTACCCAGGATCAAAACTAGGGGGGGGGCTAGGGGAGGGGCCAAGGCATGGAAGGGGAGGGGCCACAAAGTGGGCGGGGAAAGTGCAGTCAGATGCGCCGGGCTGGTGGGCGGAGACAGAGCCCAGCCCAGCCCAGCGGAGCGCGAGTTCAGCGTTCCCGCCCGCCGCGCCGCGCTCTCTGGTTCCCCGCCGCGCTTGGCCTTGCCAGAGGGCGCGACGGGGAGCTGGAGGGAGGGTGCGGCGCGGCGGGAATGGCGAACTCGCGCTCCGCCGGGCTGTGCTCCGCCTCTGCCCACCAGCCCTGCTAGGGAGGGGCAGCCTGCGGCCCCCACTTGCCCCGCGGTGGGTACGCCCTTGTGGGGGGGGCAGCTGGCTTCTAGAGTAGGGCAGCTGCCCTAACTTGCCCCGTGGTGGGTACGCCCTTGCATCTGCAAGCACCATTTGACTGCATGGAGACTTTCACCATCTTAAGCGCATACAGGAGTGCAGCTTAAAGATGATGATAACGACAACGACGATAATACTCCACTCATCTGGTTGGGTTTCCCCAGCCACTCTGAGTGACTTACAGCATATATAAAAACATAATAAAACATCAAACATTTAAATCCTCCCAATACAGGGCTGCCTTCAGATGTCTTCTTTATCTCCTTGACATCTGAAGGGAGAGTATTCCACAGGGACGGGGTCACTGCCGAGCAGGGCCTTCTGATTCCCTGTAACTTTGCTTCTCATAGTGAGGGAACCGCCACAAGACCCTCAGAGCGATGTGGGTGGAGACGCTCCTTCAGGTATACTGGGCCAAGGCCATTTAGGGCTTTGAGGGTTAGCACCAACACTTTGAATTGTACTTGGAAACGTACTGGGTGCCAGTGAAGATCCTTTATGCCTTGGTATAAGGCATCTTCTTGTGTTCCTATATATGTAGGAGCAAGCACACACATAAAAGGGTCGAATGCTAGGATGCAAAATAGTAGAAATATATATCTAGAGCAACCTTGTACTGAGTCAGACCATTGGTCCATCTAGCTCAGTATTGTCTACACTGACTAGATGCAGTTTTCCAGGGTTTCAGACTGGGGTCTCTCCCAGCCCTGTTTGGAAATGTCAAGGATTGAACCTGGGACCTTCTGGATGCTCTACCACTGAGCTACAACCCTCCCTCTGTGCAAACGGATATTTCTAACAGACAAATGAGAGGGGTTAGCAAAGCAAGCTTCAGGAACAAACTTATAAATAATCAAACAGAACCTACAATAAAATCTTGCAGTGCATCCTGAGCTCTTACCAGGAGAGATTCTGTTCGGGTTTCCTGCCAGCCATCTCTTCCTCTAGATACCATAAGTTGTAAAGGGGCTGAAGCAAGAACCTTTTCTTCCACAATTTGTTTTCTTTTCCAACTGACGCTCTACATTCTGTAGGTACTAAGCATGTTCAGTCTTTGTAATGCTATATTATGGAGCTTTGTCCATTCTTTTTATAAAAAACTTTTTAAAATGGTTTTTTTTTTGGGGGGGGTACTTTTGAAAACCTTCAGGTTTCCCCAAATAGGTGATCATCGACACTCCTGCCTCACTTTTTGCATTATTTCAGTTAGCACTTAGCACTTGTTCATTAGTGTAATGATTATCCCTTTCCCCTTCTGAAATTCGTATCATGGATATTCCTATAAGGACAGTGTTATGCTGAAGCTTAGAGAGTTTCCTTAAATCTTGAACTGCACGTTTGGACATGACAAACAAGGAATGGCTTTTTTTCTTGCAGTGTGCCCTGGATTGTTACAGAGACATTTTACGGTATTAGATGATGTATCAAGTTATGGCTGGAAACAGAATGAGGTGCTTGGCAAATATTGGAGAGACACGTCATTGTTATATCAAATCAGAGAATTGTAGTATTGGAAGGGAGCCCAGAAGGGTCATATAGCCAAACCCTGTGCAATGCAGGAATCACAGCTAAAGAATACCTGAGAGATGGCCACCCACCTTCTATTTTGAAACCTCTTTATGGAGAGTCCACTACCATCTGTGGTAATCTGTTCCACTGTAGAACAGCTCTTACCATCAGAAAGTTCTTCCTACGGTTTAGGTGGAATCTCCTTTCTTGTAATTCAAATCCATTGGTTTGGGTCCTACCCTCTGGAGCAGCAGAAGACAAGCTTGCTCCATCTTCCATGTGAAAGTGAGTTTACCATTCCTTCTGCCACTGCAGCTCTGACAATATCATCTGATCATCTCTGATCAGTCAGTCAATCTGATAATCAATATCTGATTATATAATCTGATTTACCTTTTTTGTTTGGTGCTTTGTGTGTGTTGTTGTTTTAAACTGCATTTATATATCTGTGTTTCATTTTTATTTGTTTTTTTTTAAAAAAAAATCAAATATAGGACATGATTGGTGGCTTAAGGAGGTGAATGCTTCTCTTCTTTCTAAATACTACCTCCAGATCCTGCTTTCAAGTAGTTAGTCACAGGAGCAGCTTTCCAAAATATCTGGAAATTGCAACAAGCTTTTTTTTTTAAAAAAAAAAAAAGTCAAAATGCATTTCCTTTACAGGCTCACTTTTGGAATTGTAAGAATGATTTGCCTTCAGAGGAATGTCAATGCCCCTCATGCATTCTGTGTAATCCTGCCTGAATCATCTGGGTGTGAGTCTCCTGACTGGAAAGAAGGGAGCTCAGGGCTCAGAAAGACAATGGTCAGCTTTCTCTGTGAGATGGGCAGTCCATTGGCTGCATCTCTGAGTTGACAGAGCTGGGATGATCCAATCTCATACAGTGTAGAGATGCAGCAAAATCCGCCACACACACCTGACATGGAGGCCAATGAAAAGTAAGCCAGGCCAGAACAGGGACTCATTCAGAGGCACAGATGGCAACCTCTGTAAATGGGCTCACAGGAATCTTTATTTCATTTTGTTTCTCTTTTGCAATATGATGGGCAATCTCATGGCACCAGAGTTTAATTTTGGGGGTGGAAAGAAATAAGGCAGGGATGGGGAGTTTGTGGTCCTCCATATGTTGCTGGATTATAACCCTTCATGTGACTGGGACTGATGTGGGTTGGAGTCCTAAAACATTTGGAATGGCACAGGTTCTGAAACGAAGGTCTGACAAGGTGGGAAATGGATAAGTTGCATTCAAACATCTCATTGCTGGATTTCTGACACCTGCTTAATACACATGATGGTGGGGCAGAGGTGGCAGTTTTCACCAGCTCTACTGCAGTTCCCTAGGCCCACCAAAAAATAATTGCTCTGGAGGGTTGGGAGAATCAACTGGAGCAGTATGGGGTCCATTAGCACAGGGATGGAGTACCAATTGCCCTCCAAATATTGTTGGACTCAAACTCCCCTTTGCCTCAGCCAGCGTGGCAAATGGTGAGGGACGATGGAAGTCCAAAAATGCCAGGCTCCCTATTTTTGCAGTAATGCCTCCACTAGACCATTTGGGTCCAGCATATTGATTACAGAGTCATTTACAGTCAAAATCTGGGAATGTTGGAGAGAGTGGGGAAAGTTGTCCATTGACTCTAATCAAGTAAGGTGTTTTTGTGTGTGTTTTTTAAAGAAACAAAACCAAACAAACATGTTCTTTTGTTAAAACAGGGTTTGGGAGAAACATGAGAGGCACGCAAGGTTCCCTAGACCTAAGCGAAGTCTGTCTCAGTCAGCATAAAGACAAACTGAGAACAGCTTTTAGGCCAGTGCTGAAGAGGTGAGAAAGGTGAGTACCGGAAGAGTTTATGCTGTAAGCTGTGATTGCTGAGAAATGCCTCAGTTTAGGGTTTCCACCTTCCCCAAAGGTACCTTATCTGTAATTCACTGAGACCTAGAAAGTTGCCTTATACTGAGTCAGATAGCTCCGTATTGTCTACACTGACTGCCTGCAGATCTCAAGGGCTTCAGACAGTGGTTTCTCTCAGCCCTACCAGGAGATGCTGGGGATTGAACCTGGGGGCTTCTGCATGCAAAGCATGTGCTTGACCACTCTGCCCTAAAAATAAAAAAAATCCAGATGGACTCAGAAGAGTGGCAGCTAGTCTGTTAGGCATATAGGAAATTGCCTAGTACTGAGCCATAATAATAATACTACTACCAAACACTCACAGCTGTTCCCACTAGAACAGGTAAGAAAGCAACAGGCCCAGTTTGCAAACACTGGCTGCTACTAGTTTTTTTTAGCAAAATTGTCCAGTTGTGGTGGAGAGCCATGGTAGTGGCTTCCACAGCCTTCTCACATATACTCTATCATCTCTCTCTCTCCCTCCCTCCCTCCCTATTCCTTGGATAGAAAACTCTGTTATCTGATTCTAACTTTGTACTTTTATGGTTACAGGTAGGTAGCCGTGTTGGTCTGGATCGAAGTAAAATAAAAAAAATTCCTTCAGTAGCACCTTAAAGACCAACTAAGTTTTTATTTTGGTATGAGCTACTTGGTATCTGAAGAAGTGTGCATGCACACGAAAGCTCATACCAAAATAAAAACTTAGTTGGTCTTTAAGGTGCTACTGAAGGAATTTTTTTGTACTTTTATGTTGGTGTAATATCTGGGTGGTTCAGAAATCTAATTAATATGTGCTGATCTCCTTTCTCTTTCTCAGGCTCATGAAATCCAGCATGCTGGTGAAACATCTCAAGAAGGTTTGGAACCTGCAGGCTTTCAGAAGGAACACCCGTCATTCCCAATGCAAATTCCCTTTCTCTCTTTCTGTGTGTATGTATGTATGTATGTATGTATGTATGTATGTATGTATGTATGTATGTATGTTTCTTCTCTCTCTCTCTCTCTCTCTCTCTCTCTCTCTCTCTCTCTCTCTCTCTCTCTCTCTCTCTCTCCACACCCTCCAAAGCATGAACTGCAGCTACAGCTTCTCATGGTAATGGAAGAGAAGAGATGATACTATATATGCACAACTTTCAAGGGACCCCAGTGGAAGTCCAACCAGGAAAGCAGCTGTAGGGTCTTCTCTGTGCTACATTATATGAACACATCCCACACACTGAATTTTGCCACCAGATATATAATTGGACTCTTATCAATGTCTAGTAAGTTTCAAAACAAGTTTCAAAAAATGCACCCTGATTTTGGGGGAGGCTTTGGCTTCTTTCTTTAATAGACCAACATTGTCTTCTGTGAGAGGCAAGCTGTCAACGTGGTTACTGAGAGATCGCTCAATCTTCCTTTGTTCCTCAAAAATCTATGTGGGATATGGGGGTTCTTCTTTCTTCCTCCATCCTTTCAAAAACAAACAAAAATGACACTTTTTAAAACCCCTTTGTCTTTTTTTATTTTTTAAATAAGAGGTATTTGTCAGCCATGTTGTCTTGTACTCTGAAGGGGATTCTTTGGTAGTGCAAAATGCAAGTCTGTTATTTTCTGTCCTTGTACAAAGATATCACGGGAAAGTATTTTTTAAAGTCTCTAATTAAAAACCAAACAAATGAATGTTGTCAAAACAGAAGTGTGACCTTGAAGAGGCCGTGTTTGTGTGTGTGTGTGTGTGTGTGTGTGTGTGAGAGAGAGAGAGAGAGAGAGAGAGAGAGAGAGTGAGAGAGAGCAATACCAAGCGGTCATGCACTTTATTTATTTCTCATCTATTTATTTATTGCACTTCTCAACCACCCTTCATCCAAATAAACCCCAGGGCAATTTGCAAACAGATCAATAAAATGCAGATAAAAATATAGACTATCAATTCTGTTGCAGAATGTGGCAGCTAGGTTGTTTGTGGCTGCAAACTACCACCAGAATAAAGCAGCCAACTAGCAAGATTTGTATCAGTTGCCAATCTGCTGCCGGATCAGGTTTAAGGTGCGGGTACTAACATAAAAAACCCTATATAGCTCAGGAGCATGTTACTTGAGAGACTTCCTTATCTTTTATACATGCAATAGATGTATAAAAGTTTCTGGGAGAGCTTCTCCTGCAAGTTCCAAAGGCCTCAGAAACCCGCTCTACAGGAATAATAATAATAATAATAATAATAATAATAATAATAATAATGTAATATATTATTTATACCCCGTCCATCTGGCTGAGTTTCCCCAGCCACTCTGGGCGGCTTCCAACAGAAAAAATGAAATAAAATAATCTATTAAACATTAAAAGCCTCCCTAAACAGGGCTGCCTTCAGATGTCTTCTAAAAATCTGGTAGCTGTTTTTCTCTCTGACATCTTATGGGAGGGTGTTCCACAGGGTGGGCGCCACTACCGAGAAGGTTCCCTGCAACTTGGCTTCTCGCAATGAGGGAACCGCCAGAAGGCCCTCGGTGCTGGACCTCAGTGTCCAGGCAGAATGATGGGGGTAGAGACGCTCCTTCAGGTATACTGGACCGAGGCCATTTAGGGTTTTAAAGGTCAGCACCAACACTTTGAATTGTGCTCGGAAACGTACTGGGAGCCAATGTAGATCTTTCAAGGAGGAACTCAGATTACAGTTTTTAGTGTGGCTGCTCCTGTTCTGTGGAAGAGCATTCCTGTTGAGATACAGCAGGTATCCACTATTTGCACTTTCTGGAAACAATTGAAGACATTTTTGTTTCCACAGGCTTTCCCAGAAAGATAAATTGGTGTTTACCACAAGGGCTCGCTTGTTAGGGTTTTGGTCTTGTTTTAAATCTATTGGTTGCTTTTGTATTTTTAACCGCTTTTAATTATTTTATGTGCAAATCACATTGAGACAGAGGTTTAGAAAATGATTGATAAGCCAATGATGATGATGATGATGATGATGATGATAATGCATCAACAATTGAAAACAGGGTAGAAATACAACATCCTGCATAATACACCCCAATTTCTGAAATCTTGGAGAGTCTAATCAGCAACACCAACAGCCTGGATGAAGAAGTGTGCTTTGACTTGGCACCAGAAGTCCATTGATGCAATAGCTAAGTTCACCTCTATGTAAAGGTAAAGGGGACCCCTGACCGCTAAGTCCAGTCGCGGGCGACTCTGGGGTTGCGGAGTGGGCAATTCTGTGGCCTGGCTGCCACTAGAAAAGGCTCTTTTTCAGGTTGCCATACAGCAAACAATCCCGGCCCATGGGACAAGAGCCATGGGATAAAAGCTGAGAGAAAAGGGTTGACATCCTAATTCAGTCATGAAGCTCACTGGGTGACCTTGGGCCAGTCTTGGGCTGGATTGTTGTCAGGATAAAAGGGGGAGAGGGAGCACCATATATTCGTTGAGCTCCTTGGAGGGAAAGTGGTATGACTGTAAGAACCTCAAGGCCCTGGTTGCCTGGTATAAGGGACCCAACAGCTGCTGGAGTCCCAATATGTTAAGTGTTTTGTATGTCAACATGAATACGGTACCTTAGTTTTGGCCCAGTAATGTTTCTCTTCAATAACAAACTTGGGGGCTAACGCAGACCAAATAAAATAGGTGTGACATGACCCTGCACAGATGCTGTAAGATAGCACCCTACTATCTACAGTTTGCACAAGCTGAAGTTTCCAAACTGTCTCAGAGGGTAACCGCACATACAGTACATTATAGTAACCCAGACGCAAGGTTACCAGAGCACATAGAACTGTAGCTAGACTATATATATGGAAGTGGCTATAGCTGGCAAACCAGCCAGAGCTGGTAAAAGGCAATCCTAGTCAATGAAGCCATTTGAGTGTGACCTCATATAGAACAGGCCAATTATTAAATTCCCAGACATTAGAACCTCCCACCAACAGTTCCTCCATCTTGTCAGGATTCAACTCATGTAGAGAAAAGAGTGACTGCCCATCTGATCTGGTAATGCCTACTTTGGTCTCTCCCTTTATTGACACTGGAAATGATTGTAGTTGATGGAGATTTGTTTATTTTGTTACATTTTTTTCTCCCATCCTCTGCATATATACTTCTCCCAACTGCATGTTATCCTCTCAACAACCTTGTGAACCAGGTCAGGCTGAGAGAGTGACTTGCCCAATCCCAGTCAGTGAGTTTAAGGGAGTGTTGAAACAGGGTCTCCATGGTGCTTGTCTAACACTGTATAATGTTTAGGATTCAACTGCTATACTGCACTACATTGCATGGAAAGTATGTGCTCTGTCACTGGACTATGAGGTCCTTCCATCTTTCATATCCTTTAGAATTATAGGGACAACAGACGAAGAGTTCATAATGTGCATAGGTCACAGAGTAGGACAAGAAACCTGGTCAGACATTGGATTTCAGGACCTTGGACAGCTGGTTGGTCCTAGAGTCTGTACTCGGGTCTGGGCAGAGGAGCTCCCACTCCTTTGAGTCTGTGTCTGGTTTGTTGAAAGAGGCCATGGCACATCCTTCCAGGAGAGAATAACCATGTTCTGGAGCAGGCAAAGTAGGCCATTGTTAGTGGGTCATCATCCCTAATTCAGTGAAAAGAGCAACGCTGCATTGGACAAGGATGAGACAGAAAGGAGCAAACCCTTCTGCATTCTTCAGTTTTAATTAAAAGTGTCACAAAACACTTTCTCAACAGACTAATAACCCACACAGAGGCCAAGGGAAGAATGTGGCTTTGTTCCATCCAACTACCCATCCCCCATTCACTGGAAGCCATGCCCATAATTTAATCACTGTGCTAATTAGGAGGTCATCTGTAGATCAACCCAATACCAGCTTTCCCCCAAGTTCAACAGGGTCAACATTTTACATTAAGTCATTTGTGATCAATAAAGCCCAATGGATTCTGCTTTCATAAATCAGTGCAATCAATCCAGGATATTGAGTCAAGATTGATTCATGGATTCAAGGCAAAAATGGGGCAGTAGCTTAGGGGTGAAGGGAGGTGTGGGGTTTGGGAGGCAATATGGTCTATGGCCCAAACTCATATTATTGGTGACTGATTAACACATGCTTACAATCACTTGGTTATTCAAACTTGAATTAAGAAAATTAGAAGAGCTTTGTTGGACCAGACCAAAGGCCTATCTTGTCCATCATTGTCCTCTCATAGTGGGCAACCAGATGCCTATGGGAAGCCTGTAAGCAAATCATGATTGCACAAATGGCCTAATCATGATATCCAGCAACCAAATTTCATAAGGTATACCATCTCTGATATGGAAGATAATACAGTCCTCGTGACTAGTAGCTGAATGAGTGAATAATATCCTCTGAAAAGCAGGTAGTTTGGGGTGATAGGGAGTGATGCTAGGACTATGACAAAGTCATTCTGCTAGGCAAACCCTCTGCTGATTCTGCAGTGATTGTGATGAACATGCCTGCGTGAACCTATCCTAGGATTGAAAGGGATTTGCATTGGAATCATAAACCCATTACATTTGAAGGAAAACCCACAGATTCCAGTGAAAGGTCTCTAAATTTCAGGCACACGAGTTGATTTGCAGGGTTGTTGCCTACGAGTCCCACCGGGCTTCGCCACTTGTGATAAAGACATTCTGAGGGAAATTGTGGGGGGGTCACACTGGAAAGCAAAGTTTAAAAGACTGCAACAGAATTGCTGTACATCAACCTAACCACCCTTGTTCCTTTTCTTTGTGGTTCCCACTCTGGAAAAAACTTTCATATGCAAACAATTCAATAAGTTAAAAAAAGTGTATAGACTTATTTTATCTCCTCCAGTTGGCAAAAACTCAATTCATAATGGTCATCCAGTTATCCTTTGGAACTAGTTAACACTTGAGCCATATTCAAGCATTCAGTACCTGTGGGTATCAAATGCATGTAGGAGCTGGTGGGAATGAATAGGCTAGTCCTCCACCCTCAACAACGCTATGTGTGCTGGCAACATGTACCAGCTAGTGCATGATTGGCTCAGTCTGTAGTCACTGCAGAGTAGATAGACTTCCCTCCACAGGGACAGAACCTTAGTTGGCTACCCTCTTGGAGGAAGCCCCATGTTGGTTGAAGTGTATTTTATGTTTCAGGGAAGATGTTGCTGGCATGCATGTAGTTAGCAAAGGGGAAGGACTAGCTCAGAGTATCCTGTGTGAATTGTATGTAGAGTATGTGACTTGGTATGTAGAGAACTTGATTTTCCATCAGCATATTACTCAGCATTTTGTGGCTCATCATGAACAAGCAGACTCCATAGGTTTGGCTTGTGATGTCAGGTGAAAGGATTGCCTCTGACCATGTGATCCTGCATACATCCCTCCACCATCTAGGGTGTGGCGGATTAGGTTCAAGGACAGGGCTGTTGCTGTGGAACTTGCTGCCCCAGGAGACCTGCCTCGTTTATTCCCTCTCTGCTATCTGGTGGCATGCTAAAATAGCTCAGGACTGAAAACGGAAGATGTGGCTTCGCCCATGGTAAGTGCAAGTGTTGGCTTGCATGAGTGAAAACAGTCATCACAGATCATCAACCACCACTGACAGAGCATTCACAGCATCCGGCATCACCTCAAGCATGACTCTCTTCAACAGAGGCAGCTCACTGGTCCTGCAAGAACTCATTGAGTGGAACAAATGCAGGCATGTGTGAATCACTTCTTCCCGAGAGCAAAATGTAAGAGTTTATAAGAGTGACTGTTCTTGTGAATACCTTTTGGATGTTTGAGGGCTGCTACAAGAGACCATTTGGTTATGTGTGCCACACATGCACATTTGATGTGCATGCACATTCCCTAATATAAATCTAGCTCAATCATTGGTGTGTGTGTGTATATATATATATATATATATATATATATATATATATATATATGAATATGATATCTTCCTGTCTGTTATCCTGTCCTTTTCTTGCATCCTTCTTGGGTAAGCCCAGGAGATCAAGGAAGAAGCAGCACAAGCTGGCGGGGTGACCTGCAGCTTAGAGGCAAAGAAATTAAGCTGTGAAAAGATAAACATTATTTCAAGTCGGATTTGAAGGATTAGTGCTTGTAATAAAGAGTATTAGGCCCATTCAGGGGCTTTTGCAAGGCGGCTTTCTTGGTTTCTCCTCCCCTTCCCTTTCCAGAAGAGACTCCAGGTACATCCCCATATTCAATCACACTGCTCTTTCGGCTCCTACGAATCATTTAGCGAGCAGCTGGAAACCACTGCCGGTAGATGTAGGTCTCTCAGGACCAAGACCATCGGTATCTACCAGGTTAAGATTGTTGTTTCAGTGTATGTGATCCCTGATTGGCTGGGATCATTTGATGGGAAATTAAAGAAAAGGAAAATATAGCCACCAAAGCGGGTGAAAGAGGTACTAAAGTAACTTTGGACTGATCCGATGAATGCAGGAAGAGATAATTTGGTGAAGGAGGTAGCTTTTTGTCATGGCTATGCGAAGGCTCGGTCTATAGAACCACAACTGCACAATCCAAGGATTTGGTTTTGTAGGACTAAACAAAACACAAATTCAAAGCAATTATTCTCTAGAAAGATTCAAATCATACATATGTATTTAAAGAACATTGGGTGGTGTGTGAAAGGCTGAAGCAGAAATGGGGCTCAGCTGCATGACCCCACAATTCTCTCTCGTGTTTTCTCAATGCCTTGGGGTTATCTGGGCTAAATAGTTGACTCTGAGGCTACAATACTATACATACCAGGAAAGATTCTAGAGCAGATCATTAAGCAAACAGTCTGTGAGCACCTAGAAAGGAATGCTGTGATCACCAAAAGTCAGCATGGGTTTCTGAAAAATAAGTCATGTCAGACTAATCTGATCTCGTTTTTTGACAGAATTACAAGCCTGGTAGATGAAGGGAACACTGTGGATGTAGCCTATCTTGATTTCAGCAAGGCCTTTGACAAGGTGCCCCATGATATTCTTGTAAAGAAGCTGGTAAAATGTGGGCTAGACAATGCTACCATTCAGTGGATTTGTAAATGGCTTACTGACCGAACCCAAAGGATGCTCATCAATGGCTCCTCCTCATCCTGGAGAGTAGTGACTAGTGGGGTGCCACCGGGTTCTGTCTTGGGCCCAGTCTTATTCAACATCTTTATCAATGACTTGGATGGTGGGCTTGAGGGCATCCTGAGCAAGTTTGCAGATACCAAATTGGGAGGGGTGGCTAATACCCCAGAGGACAGGATCACACTTCAAAATGACCTTAACAGATTAGACAATTGGGCCAAAGCAAACAAGATGAATTTTAACAAGGAGAAATGTAAAGTACTACACTTGGGCAAAAAAAAAAATGAAAGGGACAAATACAGGATGGGTAACACCTGGCTTGAGAGCAGTACATGTGAAAAGGACCTAGGAGTCTTGGTAGACCACAGACTTGACATGAGTCAGCAGTGTGATGCAGCAGCTAAAAAAGCCATTGCAATTCTGGGCTGCATCAATAGGAGTATAACATCTAGATCTAGGGAAGTAATAGTACCACTGTATTCTGCTCTGGTCAGACCTCACCTGGAGTACTGTGTCCAGTTCTGGGCACCACAGTTCAAGAAGGATACTGACAAGCTGGAACGTGTCCAGAAGAGGGCAACCAAAATGGTCACAGGCCTGGAAACGATGCCTTATGAGGAACGGCTTAGGGAGCTGGGTATGTTTAGCCTGGAGAAGAGAAGGTTAAGGGGTGATATGATAGCCATGTTCAAATATATAAAAGGATGTCATATGGAGGAGGGAGAAAGGTTGTTTTCTGCTGCTCCAGAGAAGCGGACACGGTGCAATGGATTCAAACTACAAGAAAGAAGATTCCACCTAAACATTAGGAAGAACTTCCTGACAGTAAGAGCTGTTTGGCAGTGGAATTTGCTACCAAGGAGTGTGGTGGAGTCTCCTTCTTTGGAGGTCTTTAAGCAGAGGCTTGACAGCCATATGTCAAGAGTGCTTTGATGGTGTTTCCTGCTTGGCAGGGGGTTGGACTGGATGGCCCTTGTGGTCTCTTCCAATTCTATGATTCTATGATTCTATGAATTTTACCTAGGAGTCAGTTCTATTGAACCCTGTGAGACTTGTGTCTTATTATGACTGCAGTGTTGGAATAATCACTGACAGGCTAAGATCACCCCATGATTGGTAGGAGAAACATCGTCCACACTCTCGTAGGCTTCATTTGCCCATAGAAATGTCAGCAGATAGCAAGTTGTGAATGGCTAGATAGTGTTATGATGTCATCCCAACCAGTATGTTATCCATGACTGGCTGGGATAACTCACTAAGTTAAAGACAGACAATATATGGTCCACAAATCAGCTGGGGGAAAAACACCAAATAGTGGGTACCCCAAAATTGGTGGTGCCCAAGATTTCTGAGTACTTATGAAAAAGTAGGATTCTGAGTGGGACAGTCCCCTCAAAATTGGTATTTCAAAACAAAATATTATCCCGAAGTACATTTTACTCATCACTAAATTGCACTATGAAGAAGCAAAAGGAAGAAGGACCCTTAAGAATGGTGGACACAAACAACACTAGCCATTTTCCCCATGTGCAGAAAAGTGTAAAAACTGAAGTTAATCCAAGGATTCAGTCTAGACACATTTTTTGGTGTTGCAAATGGAACTGACTTATTTCCTTATTTTTTAAAAAGTGGAGTGTGTGTGTGTGTCTGTGTGTCTGTGTGTCTGTGTAATTTGATGTGATTACAATATATCAACATAAATGTTCATAAATTCAACTTTGAAAACCAAACCACATCTAACTAATTATCACAAGAGGAGCAGAGGTCAACTGCAATCCAATGGAATGGTTTAGAAGATCCTAATCTGGATTGTTGTTTCAGATCAGCTGAATCTTTCTTCATTCTGTAATAATTTCACAAACACATATGTACACACACACACACCTGCTTAATGTAAATATTATGCATTGTCATGAACTGTCAGAGCTAGAACTAAAAAAACCTTAGCTGTGTGTGCATTTGTTCTGGGTGCAATGGAGGTTGGTGCATTTGGATGAATGGGGCACTGCCCTAACAGCCTCAATCTGCCCTCAGTCAGCCACCATCTGCCTGCCTTCTTACTTAAATCTAGGCCAGAAGTTAGCACTGGGCTGTCAGCTTCCTCCTCTTTAGCCTTGTGTTGGCATTAGAAGAGGGACAAAGAAAGATGCCAAACTCGGTAAGCTCTGCTTGTCATTGACTTTGGCTCTACTTACCATTGGCCATACCACCCATCACCCAACTGGTCCCAATGGGTAACAACCACCACCACCTGGGTGGTGAGACAACAGAGCTTAAGTTTTATTATCTTCCAGCACAATCAAGTCCTCTCTGGTTCTGGACCCAGGTTGGCCACTGGGCTCTCCTGGACAGGAAGGGCTTTGAAGGTCTCCCTGTTTGGTCTGGGATTTGGCCTGAGCAATAAGGTCTTCCTGGTTCTACTATGTTCCTTGGTTCAGATTCTCTTGTTCAGCTCCTGGTGCTTGGTTTTTGGCTCTTGCTCATCTCTTTCAGCTGTCCAGAACTGGCTGGGGCTGATTTGAATTGTAGTAGAAGCATAGCTGTCAAGTTTTCCCTTTTCTTGTGAGGAAGCCTATTCAGCATGAGGGAATTTCCCTTAAAAAAGGGAGAACTTGACAGCTATGATTAGAAGGCACCAGGTTGCTGAAGCCTGACTTTGTCTTTAGTGACTAAAGACAGAGGTAGAAACAAGGTGCCCCTCTTTCAAAGGGTGAGTAGTTGCCAGTGAAGGGCATGGTGTAGGAGGAAGATGTATGAATGGGAAGGGGGTGTGGTGTGAGGGGACTTCCCAGGGCCAGATGGAGAGGCTTGGAGGGCCACATTTGGCCCTCAGGCCTAACATCTCCCACCTCTTGGCTTCCCTCAGCTTTTGTGGCACGCCATGCAGTGTTAAAAGTTTTGTTTTGATCAACCTTTCCAAACTGCTGCTACTGCTTGGTACAATTCCAACCCTACAAATTTACATTAGGAAGATTAAATCAGAAAACGCTGATTGCAAGACACCCTTAAGAATGCAGCCGGTGTGGTTTTAAGCGCCAGCAACTGAATTAAGGTGACCTATCAGGAGTCTTTTAAGATTTGTATTTATTCCCCCACCCACCCCACTCCTTTCAATTCTCCTTTTATTAAAGGTCAAGCGAGCCTTGCTGCAGATTATCCAGCTATCTCAGACCTCCCTGCAATCTGTCATACCGGCAAGATATGTATCGCAAATCTCTCAAAATATAATCTTTCGGAATCATATTCTGAATACTGTTTTGATTAAAAATCAGACTGATGTGGCACTAATATGAAAAGGACTAGGCGTGTAGCAAGGGGAGGTCTTCAGATTTAATAATCAAAATAAACTAATGGGTTCAGCCAGATTGGTCTTTTCCAAAGGAAAGACACTCTCCACACATTCATTAAGTACAATGATTAAAATTTGTCAGAAGATCTTGGCTATAGATATATAAAAGACAGAACATTGTAGATGCTTACGCCCCCCCCCCCCCCGGGACTTGTTTACTCTAAAAACAATGGTTTAGAAGAGGTATTCTTTTTTCAGAACAAAAGAAAGTTACAGGGACTGATCCTGCTACATCCTGTGTCCCTATACATGAGGATCTTTTAAGGCAGGAATGGGAAACATGTGCTCCAGCCAAGTTGCTGAACTACAATTCCCATCATCCCTGATCATTGGGCCCAGATGGCTGGGTCTGAGGCAGAGAATTTGGCCCAATAAATGTGACTATTTAGGCCGCACTCCTATCCCTACAACTATGGGAGTGAGCACCACCAAATGTAACGAGGCTTACTTTTGAGTAGATGTACAGGTTTCTGCTGTTAGTTGACAAATCACTTGTCCCTTAACCCATTAACTGGTGCATCAATTAAAATTAAATGCATCTGTGCGTTACTGAATCTTCAACTGAGGTGACTTTTTGAAAGGTAACATTGAATCAGGGAGCTTTTTGAAAGAAACCCACCAAAAGTGTTGAGCTTTTTGGGGGACCCCCCCCCCCCCAATTGTGATTTTAAGCTTTTGGAGCCGATTGCCCTGCTTTCCCCATACATCTGGGTTTCCCGATTAGGCAAAATTCCCCCCTGATGCCATTTTTACACCAAAAGACCTGGGCATGTCACAAATTTTCCTGATGTATGGCAAGCCCACCAATTTGGTCCAGCATCCAGTTTTCACAGTCACCAAAGAGATGCCAATGGAAGGCTCAGAAGCAGGACACAAGCCCAATAACACTCTCCTCACTTGTGATTCCCAGTGACTTGCATTCAGAGACATGCTAGCTACTAGCCACTGAGTCTGTATCTTCCATTCAGTTGTCCAATCCTCTTTTAAAGCCACCAAAAGGAATTATCATAATAATATAATAATAAATAATAAACAATTATTAGAAGGGAAAATTCATGCCTGATTACCATAACACACCAAAGGCAAAGTAGCCCAGAAAACAAAATTAGTATGCTCTTCTTTCCTCTCCTTTGGAGGGAATTCCATTTGGAGGAAAGAGGAAAAGGCAGGGGATATACAAGTCTGGAGGAGCACCGTGTATGCCAGTTTGAGTTCCTTAGAGGAAAGGTGGGGTATAAATACATCAAGCAATCAAACAATAGTAACAATATGTTAATGATTGCAGCCTATCACTTTCGCTTTATCTTTTGTCACCAAAAGCCAGTTTCAGTCTCTCTCTCTCTCTCTCTCTCTCTCTCTCTCTCTCTCTCTCTCTCTCTCTCTCTCTCTCTCTCTCTCTCTCTCCTGGAAGATACATAGGCTCAGGCTTTGGCCTCCAGGGAAAGAAAATTATTAATTTAAGGGATAGTAACTGAGTGAGAGATTTTACTTTCTTGGGCTCCATGATCACTGCAGATGGTGAAAGCAGCCACGAAATTAATAGACACCTGCTTTTGGGGAGAAAAGCAATGACAAACCTAGGCAGCATCTTAAAAAGCAGAGACATCACTTTGCCGACAAAAGTCTGTATAGTTAAAGCTATGGTTTTCCCAGTAGTGATGTATGGAAGTGAGAGCTGGACCATCAAGAAGGCTGATCGCCAAAGAATTGATGCTTTTGAATTATGGTGCTGGAGGAGACTCTTGAGAGTCCCATGGACTGCAAGAAGATCAAACCTATTCATTCTTAAGGAAATCAGCCCTGAGTGCTCACTGGAAGGACAGATCCTGAAGCTGAGGCTCCAATACTTTGGCCACCTCATGAGAAGAGAAGACTCCCTGGAAAAGACCCTGATATTGGGAAAGATGGAGGGCACAAGGAGAAGGGGACGACAGAGGACGAGATGGTTGGACAGTGTTCTCAAAGCTACCAACATGAGTCTGATCAAACTGTGGGAGGCAGTGGAAGACAGGAGTGCCTGGCGTGCTCTGGTCTATGGGGTCATGAAGAGTTGGACACGACTAAACAACTAAACAACAACAAACTGAGTGTGTAGTCCATAACACCTGAGAGGCATCAGGTTGGGGAAGGTTGAACCTATGCCATCAGAAGGTGATCACAGTGTTTTGTTCACATATTGACATTTCCAAAGAGCTATCAAGGGCAGCCCTGGAAAAAGAGCACTGATGTAGTCTCATCTAACAGTGATGGCAGTCACTGGGTTTGAGAGAACAAAGGCTAGAGATTTCTCACCAAATGATTGAGGCAAAACCAATAACAGCAATTTCCTGGCCTCTGTGAGACGTGACCATATTGCTTGTCAAGGGTTCTCATGCATCAAGGGTATCTTATCTTCCCAGATGTCAAGAGCTCCGGATGCAATGCTTCTGCCTTTTAAGAGGGGAGGGGAGGAAAAAGAGCTCCCAGATTAGATAGAAATGTACAAGGTTCTGGATTGTCAATTCCCATTGTTCTCCAATTAGCAGACATACATACATTTCCCCCCAGATTATTTCCACCTGTTGCTCCCCCCCCCCGGCTCTCTTTTTGTATCTCATGAGATCAGAGGAACTGGGAACTCTCGATGGATGCCAACTGGGTTAGGAAGAAGGTTTTTTAAACATACACACACACACACAAACACAAAGTTGAAATGCTAATGGAGTTCAATGTGGATTAGTTTAGTCCATCTGCACAGTTGATTACACTCGGTCAAAGAGAGTGAAGGGAAGGAATGTGTACACTGCATTGTATGGGATCATGTCTAGTCTCTCTTGGTATTTCTGGGACAGCTGATGCCACCATCTCTTCATATAATGAAAGCTGCTAATGATTTTTTGTTGAAATTAATTGGAACATCCTGCAGAGCCCCTGGCACTCAAGCTATCCATGAAAAGCTGGCTTTGTACACTGGAGACTAGATGATTCCTCCACTCACCCCCTCCAAGAGTTCCAATGCCCTTCTTGTGACCCAGGCGGCCTGTGGGATGATACCGGGGGAGTTCCACAGCCACAGCTTATGAGGAGTAGATTGAGGTGTGAGTGGCTTTCCAATGTCATATTGGGGGGAAAGAAAATGAACCATTGCTTATTTTGTCTTTTCAATTTTATTTTATTTTTAAGTACTGTAGGTGCTGGAGTACAAGCCTACAGTTTTGGTCTTTGAAGTAGACACTTTGCTTCCAAGATCCCAAGGAACTCCAAATGTATACATGGAGTGAAGACAGACATTCTAAGGGTGAAAACAGATGCAACATTCCAAAAGAGAAGACAGTCATAACACTCTGCAAACACAATCTAAATGATTTGAACATTAATATGAGGTTCTTGTATTAATATACAAACCCATGAATATCTTGGGTCCAATAAACCTTAAAGACTACCTGAGCCCTATATCCCAGCTTGATCACTAAGATCACCTGAAGTCTCCCTGTTCATTGCCCTCCATGATTCAGAAACTAGGCTAGATGGGTTCATGCTCTGAAATACTCTTCCAGCAGAGATTCATCCTTGCTGCCAACCTGTCTTATGGCCCAGAGGCCGACAACCGAGGTCTGTTAACCCTGATCCCAGGTGTCATTTCAGGACTCCAGCATCTGCTCGTGGGCTCTTTCTAAGATTGTTTTTACCTGATTTATCTAAAAACAAACTGCAAGCCTGAACAAGGTGGATAACATCCTGGGGAAATTGAATGATTTGTTTAATCTGGATTTCCCTCCCTGCTCCTGCCCTCCCACCAATCTATTAAGAAGGATCACTTCTTCTTTTTTTAGACTGAATCTCAAAAGCTGGATTTTTGTGATGAACAGGAAACATCATTGCACTCTTCTGCTTTCCTGCAAGCTGTCACCTTGACTTTCTTAACTGTGATGCGGTGGTGTTCAGCTTTTCACTAGCTTCTAGAAGGAACAACAGGACAGACAGACAGACAGACAGACAGACAGACAGACAGACAGACAGACAGACAGAGAGAGATGCATGCAAATTTACATCTTTGAGTAAATTACCTTGGTGAGGGTCTCACTGGCATTGTACTCTGAAGCTTGCTTTACAGCCCTGTTGCTCAGTCCCTGCTCCTGCCAACCTAGCAGTTCGAAAGCATGCCAAAAAGCGCAAGTAGATAAACAGGTACCACTCCAGCGGGAAGGTAAATGGCGTTTCCGTGCCCTGCTCTGGTTTCGGTGTTCCATTGCGCCAGAAGCAGCTTAGTCATGCTGGCCACATGACCCAGAAAAACTGTATGCAGACAAATGCTGGCTCCTCGGTCTGTAAAGCAAGATGAGCGCTGCAACTCCAGAGTCGTCTGTGACTGGACTTAACTGTCAGGAGTCCTTTACCTTTACCTTTTAGTATAGAAAAATAAAGTTTTTTAAAAAGAATAGAGGGCCAGGAGATCCAACATCCAGTGTAAAACCAAGGTTCCTGGGCAGAGACATACCTCATCAGCAGAGACAGAAGTCCAGTTTCATTTTGCATTTGATACATTGCAGGATCAGCACCATCCCCTGTCTTTCAGAGACTTCCCCTTTACCCAGGGAGCCTCAGCCACCCATCAGAATTCCTTGAGCATCCACATCTATTGGAACTTAACCTGTTGCATGAACCTTTTGTCTGAACTCTTATGTAAAAAAAACCTTGCCTCACTCAGGGCAATTAGGCTGCAAGTATCTAAACAGGAAATGAGAGAGATTTTCCTCATTTCCTTTCAATTACAGGGATAATGTAATCTCTCTATATATATACCCTTTAAAGAACCTTGGCTAAAAGGATAATGAATGCTAATAGGTAGAATTTGATAAAAGAATCAGATACACCAGTAATGTTGGACACCTACAAGTCAAACAGGAGGGCTTGAGGATGCATTAGGCGTTAGGTCTTTGCTGATGTACCAACAGATAATTGCTATGTTGCGTTTAAATATCTTCAATCTTCTAAGCAGCTGTCTGAGGCCAGTCATTATATTTATTATTCATTATATTGTATGTAAAAATTAGCGCTAATAGTGTGTGCTGGGTCACAGAGGTGCCACGAACCTGTCTCCCCGTACTTATTGTGTAAGAGTCATCTCAACCATAATGATTAGTGGGGGGAACAGGTGAAGCACCAACATTTTGTTTTTCCTGCTTCCTGTATGTATGTATTATCTCCAAAGAGGGATTTTCAGATTTTCTATGGGGAGCATCAGTTTGCACACTACTCTTTGGAAGTATATGAGAATATTCTTTTTTTGAAAGTAATGAAGAAGCTCATAAGGGAACATGAAACTGAAAGCAACTGCCCTTCGTGTGCAGTTGATTTGAGGTAGAAAATTGGATGTGCAATTGATTTGAGTTTCCTGTCTCCCAGCTTAAGTCAATTGCACTTTCTCCCCCCCCCCATTTGGTGCTGTGTCCCCCAAAATGACTCTCATTGTTTTTGTCCATAGACAAACAACAGACCATGTGGTTAAATGCTTCTGAGTGTGTACTACTCTAGGCTGCAGGTGGCTGCATGTGTGTAACAACCACTCCAAAAAATGCCCCCACCCAAAGGAAAATAATAATAATAGGATGGTGGTAAGAAGAAGGCTATGCTGGAACTCTTTGGTTTGGAATATTAGATTGTTTTCAGAAGTAAGGCCCATACTTTGTATTTTGAATTGAAACAACCCCACATGCTCTCTGAAGTAGTGCAGACTTGTTGTTTAGTTGTTTAGTCGTTTAGCCGTGTCCAACTCTTCGTGACCCCATGGACCATAGCATGCCAACCACTCCTGTCTTCCACTGCCTCCCGCAGTTTGTTTAAACTCATGTTCGTAGCTTCAAGAACACTGTCCAACCATTTCATCCTCTGTCGTCCCCTTCTCCTTGTGCCCTCCATCTTTCCCAGCATCAGGGTCTTTTCCAGGGAGTCTTCTCTTCTCATGAGGTGGCCAAAGCATTGGAGCCTCAGCTTCAGGATCTGTCCTTCCAGTGAGCACTCAGGGCTGATTTCAGAATGGAGAGGTTTGATCTTCCTGCAGTCCATGGGACTCTCAAGAGTCTCCTCCAGCACCATAATTCAAAAGCATAAATTCTTCGGCGATCAGCTTTCTTTATGGTCCAGCTCTCACTTCCACACATCACTACTGGGGAAACCATAGCTTTAACTATACAGACCTTTGTCGGCAAGGTGATGTCTCTGCTTTTTAAGATGCTGTCTAGGTTTGTCATTGCTTTTCTCCCAAGAAGCAGGCGTCTTTTAATTTCGTGACTGCTGTCACCATCTGCAGTGATCAAGGAGCCCAAGAAAGTAAAATCCCTCACTGCCTCCATTTCTTCCCCTTCTATTTGCCAGGAGGTGATGGGACCCGTGGCCATGATCTTGGTTTTTTTGATGTTGAGCTTCAGACCATATTTTGCGCTCTCCTCTTTCACCCTCATTAAAAGGTTCTTTAATTCCTCCTCAAGGTTGTGTCATCAGCATATCTGAGGTTGTTGATATTTCTTCTGGCAATCTTGATTCCGGCTTGGGATTCATCCAGTCCAGCCTTTCGCATGATGAATTCTGCATATAAGTTAAATAAGCAGGGAGACAATATACAGTACAACCTTGTCGTACTCCTTTCCCAATTTTGAACCAATCAGTTGTTCCATATCCAGTTCTAACTGTAGCTTCTTGTCCCACATAGAAATTTCTCAGGAGACAGACTAGGTACAATTTTATTAAGCAATCTCTTATTTCTTTACTTGGAACATGGACAAGACACGAGTCTGGAAGTGTGCCTGGTTTGACAAAAGGCCAGCTGGGAACATTAAACTAATACATCCTTAGAGGTCAGAAAAGCCTTGATCACTGTGGACTTCTGATGCAGCACTTTTTTGGGGCCGGGGGGGGGGTCTCACATGCCTCTGAGGTTTGACTGGCCTTTACCAGGGGGTGAGCCTTTAGAATGGCAAGCCCTGATGTGTGGAACTCCTTCCCAATAGAGCTTTGGCATGAGCCATCCCTGCTAAAAAAACAAAAACAAACCTGGGTCATTCAGACACAACTTTCAAACCTGAGATTGTTTGCCAACCAGCTCTTAGTAATGTGCTTGATGTTTTTGTTGCAATAATGAATTTTCAATATTCTTATAACCCTGGTGATATTTTATAATGAAAGTTTATCAACATTTCAAATACATTTTAAAACAATACTAACAGTGCAACCCTATCCAAATCCATTCATGTTTATTATAGGATCCTGATACAACTTCACTATTTCCTTGCAGTTTTGATCACTGTTTTTTACTCTATTCATTTTGTTTTTAACATCAGATACCAGTGTATCTACTCTTTGCATGTGTGTTTTCTCCAAGGATGCTTTTCCCTAGTACTTGTCTGGGAAAGCGAGGAGGGATAGAGCGTACAAGACAATATGCAGTACCAAAACTACTGAGTGAGAAAGAAAAGAACAACAATAATAATAATAAAAAAGCCAACAGAAAACTGCAAGGACATCTCTGTGGAAGGGAAGGAGTGAAGAAGCAGGCTGATCTCCTTTGCTTTTGTTTTTTTAATAACCAATAAAATAAAATAAAGCCACAACTGTTTTACAGTTTCTTTCCATTGATTTCTCCCACCCGCTTTTTCTTCTAGGAATTCTTTTCTTGCCTTCCTACCTGGGTTCTTGGCCAATTTATTTTGCCTACTGCTGGAGCGTTAGCTGGGGACTTTGGGGATGAGGGATCTGCTAGTTTTCAGACGTGCGAGGGTGGGGATTTTCGGCTGCATGTGCCTGTTAAAGTATAATAATTAGGGCTTGGAAAGAGGGAGGGAGGGAGGGGAAGTGGGGGGAGAGAGGCGGCGGCAATAAAACACTAGTCAGTGTGCTTTCCAGTTGATCCACATTGGGCTCCCATATTTCTATATGCTAGATTAGTTTTGCAACCCAAGCGAACTACAGTTGCCCATACCACATATACAGACTGAGCGTAGGGTGGAGCGGCTCATGGCATTAACAGTCCAGCAGATCCTCCTTAAATATGGTTAAGGAAGGTGCAGGGAAGAGAAGGTGTGGATAAGATAATCAAGGGGAGGGCTATCAAACATGTATCAAGTAACTACACTCAGGATCGAGAATCAATCTAGATCAAAAGCAGCATGTTTTGAGGACAAGCATGATTCCAGACTGAGAAAAAGTACATTATTGTGCTATGAACGGGTTAATGCATATGCAGCCAAACTCTATAGTTACACCCACAATCGGGATGCTGTTCCAATTGCCATATGTCAAGAAGGATATTCTTGAGCTGGACAAGCTGGAGAAAAGGGGCACAGAAAGGGGTCAAGGGACTTGCGGAGGACTTTCCCTACAAGAAAAAAAAACTGTGGCATTTGGGCCACAATTTAGGTAAAAATGTGACCAACACAGGCTGGTGTGTGTGTGTGTGTGTGTGTGTGTTGAGAAAGTGAACAGAGAGGAGGTTCCCCTCCTCTCATAAGGGTAGGGGAGACATTCAATGAAACTGGTAAACAAACTAGACAACCCTATCATAGGAAGCACCTTATACTAAGGTTACCAGATTTTTTTCAATGAATCCAAGGACATTTTAAATAAATACTACACATTCGGGATGTTGATGCTGCAGCGATGGCAGTGGCAGAGGAGCGGCCGCCGCCTTGACCTCAACAGCAACGTTTTTGCTTCCTCTGAGGCTTCTATCTCCTTTCTCTATGAGCCTGGGCAGCCCCTGAGTTGTTGGTTCTTCAGTAGTAGTGGTGGTGGTGGTGGGGAAGCGGTGTGCAGTGGGTCAGGCATGGAAGGCAGAGAAGGAGGGCTGAGAGTGGCGGTGGTGGTGGCAAGGCTCAGGCAGCGCAATGCCTCCCTTCCCATCGGAGCAGCCCCAATCCCATTCCTACTTGCGTGCAAGCAGGAGGGGGTGGGGATCCCTCAGCTGGGAAGGGAGGCTTCCCGTTGCCTAACTGAGAGATCCCCGCCCCATTCCTGCTTGCACGCAAGTAGGAGTTGGATCAGGGCTGCTCCAATAGGCAGCATGAAACCTCCCTTCACAGCTTAGTTGCTGGGGTCAGGGAAGGTGGAGGCAGCCCGGAAGCTGCATCTTAGAGCCCCTGCACCACCATCATATGGGGACTTCTGGCGAGGGAAAATGGTGGGCACCATGGCAGCGAGCAGCTCCTGAAGCCAGCCAGAGCCAACTGTGCTACCAGGCTGGCTCTGGGCTGCTGAGGCTGCCGCTGCCACATTTCCCGGGGACATGGATGAAATCTGGGGGCATTCCATGGATGGAATTTGTCCGGGGACAGATTCGCAAATCTGGGGACTGTCCCCAGGAAACAGGGATGTCTGGTAACCCTACCTTACACCAAATCAGTCTATTGGTTCATCTAGCTCAGTACTGTCTAAAATGACTAGCAATGGGTAACCACAAATTCAGGCAGGAATCTTTCCCAGCCTTACCTGGAGATGCTGGGAATTGAACCATGGTACTCTACCATGCCCAATCATAAATTGTTGCATTATAGTATAGTCCACTGGCCCATTTTGTTCATACTGATTTGCTGCTTTTCAGACTGTACATAAAAGCTCCATCTCTTTATCATGTCAAGTGATTCATGCTCCAACACATAAGACCTTTCCAGCACCTTAGAAGTAGGGGGAGAATGTGGCTCAGTGGTAGAGCATCTGCTTTGCATGCAGAAGGTTCAATCCCCAGGTTCAATCTCCAGGTAGGGCTAGGAATGTTCCTTGTCTGAAACCCTGGAGAAGAGCCTCTGCCAGTCAGGATCACCAATACTTAACTAGGTTGACCAGTGGTCACTATTTTGACATTATTTTTCAGCCATCAGCAAATGGACTGAGAGCCATCCATTCAAAAGAACGGCAGCAAAATGGCTTTACAAGTGTTGGTTTGTTCAAACAACAGTCTATTAAAATAACCTCTGGACATCCTGGCACAAATGCATGTTTACAAGGATGATGTATTTAGTTTTAATCAGGCCTTACAAGGATGTTCCCAAGTCAATTTTAAAAAGATTACTTCTAGTCTAGTCACATTTTAAGTGTTTGCGACATTATGCAAATGGAGTCCACACAAAACAAAATCAGATGGCCAGATAATTGACCATTAATCTTTGATAAAAAAAGATATATAAAAAAATTACAGGGCTTGGCAATCAGCTTAGTACGCAGTCTCCTGGGCCTTCTCTGAGTCCAATAACTCTTGTACATCCTAAGCGGATCTCTGATTGCTGTAAGTTGAAAAATAACAATTGCTTTTCAAAAAGCCCATAAAGAAATTGAAATCAATGAGGTCGCACCTGGTGTAATTTAGAGCTGAATTTCGTCCACTGTGTGGTCAGATATATATTTTATTAAAAAGATCCAAAACAAAACAAACAAGCCAAGGCATGTGCAGAAACAATGGACTCTGATTTGATGTACTACAGTGTAATCTTCCTTCTAAGCCAGTCAAAACACAGCAGGTTGATGACAGAGCTTGGATTGAAATCCAATTTATTCATAAAGATACAGTGCTGTTTTAAACAAACTGTTCTTTTATGGAAATAATGATCCCTGATTGGCTGACAGAAACAAAGGTCTCTTTCATAAGCCAATAAAAACATGGAGAAGGACATCCAGAGTGCTGTGAGTTGCTGTTACTGTGCCCACAAGCATCCATCAGACCAGGAGTGCAATTCAACACCTATTTAAGTCACAAACGAAGCACCCATTGATTGGTCTGGAGCAAGATCACACATGAAATGGGCATCTCTCCATCCATCCTTTTGCACAATAAACAAAGCTATCATGCACTGACATCTCTGAATCTGTATTGCTAAGATCTGAAAAGCAATGAGCTCATTTTCAGAGTTGTTTTCCTTAAATGTCTCTGTGCTAGACGACCAATATTTGTGAAAACAGGCAGAATCTCACCAGCCAGCCAACTATTTTTACTCAGCATCAGCTCTGCCAGCTCTTTCTGAGGCATGTTTTCCGAACCACGTTGGAAATGCCAGCATTTAAAAATCCGGTGGCCCTGTCATCGTTAGTTCATTTTAGAGTCACTGCAAAATAACTGTTAATCACCATAAACCTAAACAAGAAGTCCTTCTCGGAATTTTCGGCAAGAGGCTTCTGACGTTGCTAATAACGTAATGGCGAGGCGTCAGAATGCTCCCCCAGCATAACAAGCATCAGCACATAGCTTAATAAATCATTAGTCTACCCACAAGCAAATAAATATGTCTGAAAACCAAAGAGAGGAAAACAACATACGGCATGTGACATCAACAACTTTGAGGCTCCTCGCTTGTAGCATTAGAACTGAACTAGCATGCTAATATGACATTTACAAATAATACCTAACCGCAGCCTAATTAACTTATTGTGTGCATGCTAAAGCAGCATACATATTGTATTAGAAGGTGGGGGTGGGAGATGTTATTTGTTCTGTTGCATGAGAACTTAATATATTTGCATATTTAACAAATCGTTACAGGGAAGGGATTTATTTTTTTAAAAAATGCAGAGACCGTCACTCTGCAGTAAGCACATTTCAAAGACACAGCACACACACACACACGTGTGTGTGTGTGTGTGTGTGTGTGTGTGTGTGTGTGTGTCAAGTGCCTTTCTGTAGCTGATTGCCTTGAAGAAGGCTGAATTGTTGTTGTTGCTTTAATACAAACCAATATGAATGAAACGTCTGGTGTTACTGTGACATGCGGAAGGATCTTCTAATAGTCAAATTCTACTCTCTCAGACAACACTGACATGCTGAGAGTGGGGAAGGGGTGTAGCTCCGTGGTAAAGCATCTGCTTTGCATGCAGAAGTCTCAAGCTAAATAGCACCCCCCCCAACTAGGACTGAAAATGTCCCCTGACGACGACAACAACAACAACATTTTATTACTGTCGTAGACCAGCATAATGTCCCCTGATTGAAACCCTGGAGAGCCACTGCCAATCGCCAACAGCACCGAGCTACGGTAGGTGTGCCCATGGTCTGACTTGGTAATGCAGCTTCCTACATCTCTAGGATCCCAGCCACATTTGATTCCCCCCTCCTCCACCACTAAAAAAAATATTTAAGGAATAATGAGCATGTACTGATGATTACTATTATTTAAGTGCCTTTAATGGGCGTGGCATTTTAAAGAGGACAGGTCTCTGCCCAAAGAGGCTTGCAAACTCAAATCTGACAAAAGGCAGACAACAACAGAAGGGACACCAAATGAGGAAGGTGAGAGGTAAGCCATATTTATCTATTTTAAGGCACTGGTCAAAAGCTTTCTCTTTTACCTGGGCATTTGACCCATAATTTGAATGGTTTTAAGTACTTGTGGCCTTTTCAGTGGATCTGTAAGACCTGTATTTTATTTGTATAGATATGGGGTTTTGTTTTTGTTTTTACTGGTTGTGTTTTCCCAACTCCACCCACAAAATGTATGAACCTAAATGTAGCTAGCCTTTGAAATTCACCCTTCTCCCAACTTTCCAATGCAGATCTCCAGGCAAAATACATGTACAAAATGTGTACATTAAGATAAAGTGCATAAAGTTCATTTATTAGTTATTATGTCAAACAACGCTGCATGCTATTTGGGCAAAAATGTTTTTAAAATACCTGTGTTTTAAACTCTCTCCCTCCCGAGAATTTATATATTTATATATATATTTCCCACTTAGATGTTTTCTTACAATCAAGCAGTATACAAATGTTGTTAAAGAAATAAGTGCTTACAAAAATGCATATATGGGCAGGGAATGCACCGAAATGTGTATATTGAGGGTGGGGATGCACACTAAAATGCTGATGAATATTTAAAAGGACTTTTAAAAAAACAACATGTTGAAAAGTGAAGTTTGAAAAAAATCAAAAACAAAAAGGATAGATCACCCATCCTTAAGCAGTCTACAAGCCATTTGTCCCAACATGCCAGAGACAGTGCTTATTGTCCCTGTTTGGATTTTTGGAGATGCTTTTCATAAACTTTTCCAGTCTTCACATTAGTGCACCTGAGTCCTCCAAGTTTCAGCTCTTCTCCCTCTTACCTGTGCGCAAAGGCCAGAACATCTTGACTCTGCTGGCATGCAAGCATAAATAACACCTAAATAATGCATGCACAGAGACCCCAAATGCCATGGCCCAGCTTCCACGCCTCCCCAATTCCTCCAACTCCCTCTCCAGACGGTGAGTGTTGCTGAATATATTTGAGTTTGCAGCTATTCTGTACTAAGAACAGCCAAATTCCAACATCAGATTGAGCAGTTGATTCTACTTCCTTAGTTTTTATTTTAAAGAAATCTGAAATGGAGAGTTCATTAAAAGTATACAAGAGTCTTCCTATTTTTCAACCGGGACATGGTGGAAGGTGGATTTGTGGCAACCCTGGAGGAGGCTGAATATGAGCCTGAAATTCTGAAGCTTCCATGCACCTTCACAGGAGGAACCTGCATAATTTTTGATTTGTTGTGAGCAAAATGAAAGCCTGGTCAGATCATACCAAATTTCTATCTAGTCCATCATCTTCTTTCTCAAAGTGGCCAACTAGATGCCTCCTGAGAAGTCCATGAGCAGAACATAAGGCTCAGAGACCTCTGTTGTTGTTGTTGTTTATCAGCAGCTGGCAACCAGAGGCATCCTGCCTTTCATGGTGAAAGTAGCATACAGTCCTCATGACTGTGCAGTGTCATGGATAGGGTTGCCAGACTCAATAGAGGACAGGACTTCTGTGCCTTTAATTGCTCTGCTCTCTTTTGAGTCTGGAAACCTTAAAGAGAAACCAGCAGACCCTTTGCTTGGAAATTACACAAAGGGTCTGCTGGTTTCTCTTTAAGGTTTCCAGACTCAAAAGAGAGCAGAGCAATTAAAGGCACAGAAGTCTTGTCCTCTATTGAGTCTGGCAACCCTAGTCATGGAGGAAAGGACTTTCTAAAGGTGGGGAGCAGAGAGAAAAATAGCCTCTTTTCTCACAGAGAAGGAACTTCACTCAGCAATCTTCATTCAGGGCTGGTTGGTCAGTACACCTCTTTTCTTTCTTCTTCTTCCCTTTCTTCCTTCACTAGCTTCCAGACCAGTCCTACCATTTGGCAGAGTAAGGCAGATACCTTAGGTGGCAGCTGCCAGGAGACAGTGTTGGTAGTCCCCATCTCCACTGAGCCACCTAATCTAGCCTGTCCTGCACCTCCTAAGCTAGCCTGCTGACCTCTGATGTTGAGTTGGGTACTCTCCTGCTGACAGTGCTTAAAAGGAATTTGGGAAGTGATGTCATCCTGTCTCTCAGGCAGCAAAATTTCTTGGACAATCTCTAACCACTTTCTTTCTTTGTTTAGCCTGTTGACCTCTCACACTGCTATGTATAACAGCTGAAGGCAGGAGTAGGGGTCATTTTTCAATCTGAGGGCCAGATTAATTTATTTGTAGCCTTTTGAGAGCTACATGCTGGCTGTGTGCAGGGGCAGAGGCAAAGGTGAGAAAGCAATGAATATGTATATATCTGTACCTTTGTATATTAGGCTAGTTCTGCTCATACACTCACTACCCTTCTCTACCTTCCAGCAAGCTAAGCACGAGGCATCACCAGAGTTCAAGGACACATTCCAGCCGGGCAAAAACACCAGTGGCCCAAAGCAGTGAAGGCTGTGGCCTAGAGAGAGGTGATGTGGACTGGGGAGAGTTCTGAGGCCCAGATAGAGAGACATGGGGGCCAGGTTTGGGCCCCAGGCATTTGCCCCTTGGTTGATGTTCCCTAAACCTGAGCTAGACTCATGATCTACTGGCATCCATGAGTGAGGTCATTTCTGGGACTTTGAAGCCCTAGGAACGGCTAGTCAGTATTTCAATGAGTTGGGCAACAAGACAAGTCCAGAAAAACATGGTTCACTGGGCAGGGTGGCATCTAAGGAACCTGTCTGCAGAGAACAGAAGGCAGTAGTCTACAAGACAGGGACCTAGCTAGGCAAGGCCAACATTAATTGTTGCTCAAGCAAGAAGAAAAAACCTGACATGGAATTATATAGAAGATATGTTCTTCTTGGTTAAAGACAGGGAGAAATTAGAGACAGGGGGGTGGGAATCCAATTCATATTTAAAGGCGAACCAACCAGATTCACATTGTCTGAAACTATGCAAAGTGAAACCCAGACATCCCTCAAAAATTGCTCATCTCTGAATTTTGTAACATTTGTCCAGCCAAGTGATGCTTAACAAAATGCATAATAAGTGCATATATTCAATAAAATTAGCCTGCAAAAATGCATTATATTGGGGGCAACTGCTTTGCTTATTTGGCAAAATTGTATACAGAAATGTACTGTATCTGTTAGGAGAAATTCATACTAAAAAGCTGATGGGTTTTCATGAGTACTTTAAGCAAAAATTGCACCCTGATGCGGAAATGTGGAGAACTGGATTTAAGAATGGGAAAATGAGGAACTGAGAGAAACCAAAGTTGACTGGTTCACACATCCTTGCTTAGAGCCCAGCTAGGTCAGGCAGAGCAAAAGGGCTTCTGGGGTGGAGTCTGAAGGGGATTGTGCAGCTCTTTCCTCTCTGCACCGTCCCTTGAGTAGATCACCATAACTGACATCAGCACGCACACCAGGATCTCCCAGCAGTCCAGATTTAGCTTCCAATTTCCCTTGCTCCACAGTTAATCAAGCAGTGTTTTCACTCATAAGTTGTCCATATTTAGCCAAGAAAGCAACACTTCTTGTGTGGAAAGATGAAACCTAATATGTCTCAAGCTTTAAAACTATTTGTAATGAAAACTTCATTACAGAGACATATAACTCACCATCCATCATCTCTAAATAAGCAATCTCCAAAATGGAAAACTGTCTGTATTTAATTTGATGGACTGGCTGTTCATTGTTCTTATTCTTCTGGGGTTGAGGTTTATTTATTTGCTTTAAAAAGGCAGGTGGGGGTGGGGGGAGAGACAGGTGAGTTAAAGAGAGAGCCTTGGAAATGGTTATTTGAAAACTGTATCTGTGATCTGTTTCTTTCTCCCCAAAGGCAGGCTCTATTCTTGAAGGCAATTAGACAGCCTTTGCCAACCTGGTGCCCTGCAGATGCTCTGGACTACAACTCCCATCAGCCCCAGCATTGGCTTTATGAACTTTGAAGCATCTGGTCTGCACCCTTTTATATATTTATTTCCCAATTTGGTTTTCCAAACGCTGTTTCTTTGCGGTTTCCTGGAGCCCTCGTGACAAAGCCACATTTCGAGTTCCTGGAGGGCACTGCCGAACAGACAAAATTTGTTTCTAATTTTACATCTGCCAAAACACATTCCTGTGTTAACAAATACATGCCAGCAAAAATTGGTAGGCCCTCACCCGAAACTCCCTCCAGACAAAAAAAAAACCTAAGAGGAAATCAAATTACGACCAAAATATAGCATAAATATTTTCACACTTCTTCTTTTGCTTGTGAAGCCTCATTCCCAAACGAAGGTTTTATTTTATTTCTTCCCCTGTCAGGATCTTCAGGGACTTTTCAGGATTGTGTGAAATGTGTTCTAACTGTGTAGGACAGAGGATTGATGCAGAATTTTTAGGGCATGCCACAGATATGCCCTTTTCCTGATAAGGTAGTGGTGAATAGAAACACACACACACACACACACACACACACACACACCAATGGCAGAACATACAACCATACAATCTGTTATCAATAGTTTGGAGAGGTCTAGGCCACGGTTCCCAACCTTTCTCCTACTCAGAGTAGACCCATTGGAAATAATAGGACATAGCAACTTAGAGCCATTGATTTCATTGGGTCATCTCCGAGTATAACTCAGTTGGATACCGCTCCATTTCTTTAATTTTATTTGTATTATTTATGAAAGTTGTATAAAATTATAGTGATATAAATAGGAATAATATACAATTCATGTCTGTTTAAAACTATTAAAGAAGCCTAAGGCACATTGCATTACACAGAATATAAATCCTCCCAGGTTGCACAATCTTTGTTTTTTGGCTGTTCTTATCGCTAATCATATTTTCCCAATAATGGTCCATCCTGAGCACAACCAGCACAAGGAGGACAACTGGCCAGTAGTTTAATTCTTTAATGACAAGGCATGCACTTATATTAGCTTCTAAGGTGCACTGAAAACACACACACTATTCTGGCAACAAAGTAGCAGGCACCCCAAGCCAGACTGTTGGAGCAAGGCAAAAGCATGACAATGTCTCTACACAAACTTAAGTGCCTTTGCCTGATGGAGCATACACAAGCAACCTGGGTCTTCTCCTACACAGAAGTTGGCACTGTGCCTGTCTCTTCAAGCCCCCTCTGGTCCTTGGAGACAGTGAGAAAGGAGACAGAGGGGATTCTACTAACCTGCTGCTGGGTTCTACCATTGTGCTCTCTTCTTCCACTCCTGCCATGTCCTGTACCTCTTCCCCCATCTCCAACTGCCCAGACTCTCACAGCAGGCACAATACACCATAAATCACTGACCCCTTCATCTGGATCAGCCTGGGGGTGTGTGCCTTTGTCACACATGCCTCAGAGTCCTGCCAGGCCCTGACATGAACTTTAAGTTAATAGTAGCTAATCTATTCTCCCAATTTAAGTACCTCATTCTTTATCATGTGTGAATCTGCTGTGGAATAGACTTCCCAGCAAGGCAGCTGGAGGTGGTGGTCAGAGCAGGAAGGTCATCCACCTGAGGATTATGGAAGTTGTTGACTTGATGAATGTTCCTGAGGGCTGCCAGCAAGTGCAGGATGACAATTGGGCCAATGGTCCATTGTCACTGCCAGGGTTGAGGCCTGGAAACTGAGGTTTCCTCAGAGGACGGACAAGTGGGAACAGAACATCCCAATGGATCTCCACATTGTCTGTGACCTTGTGAGCAGTTGGCTCTATAAATATCCAGGACCAAAGGTCTTCACAGCAGTTGTTTGGATTCCTGGCTGGTTGTTATACCTCTCCTCACCAGCCTCAGAGTGACAGGAGCAAAGAAGATGGGGAGCCAGGCAGGAGATCCTGGACTGTTGGCAACATGTCTAGTTAGCCGTATTTGAGGCAACTCAGGAGGATGGAGAAGTTTGTGCCAACAATCACACAGCTCAAGGCCTGACTGAGTCTCAGGAAGGGATGGAGTCCACAGCTCCTATGTAAGTTCTCAAATGGAATTGCTTCATTGCTGCAGGAACAGGTCCTTTAGAGGTCAGTGTTAAGTCTTCATAAACACTCACATAAAGGTAAAGGTAAAGGTGCCCCTGACCATCAGGTCCAGTCGTATCCAACTCTGGGGTTGCGGCGCTCATCTCGCTCTATAGGCCAAGGGAGCCGGCGTTTGTCCGCAGACAGCTTCCGGGTCATGTGGCCAGCATGACGAAGCTGCTTCTGGCGAACCAGAGCAGCGCATGGAAACGCTGTTTAGCTTCCGGCCGGAGTGGTCCCTATTTATCTATTTGCACTTTGATGTGCTTTCGAACTGCTAGGTAGGCAGGAGCTGGGACCGAGCAACGGGAGCTCACCCCTTTGCAGGGATTCGAACCGCTGACGTTCTGATCAGCAAGCCCTAGACTCTGTGGTTTAACCCACAGCGCCACCTGGGTCCCTTAAGAGGTCCTTTAGAGGTCAGTGTTAAGTCTTCATAAACACTCACATAGTTACTGTAATTCATTCCTGGTTATTGCAATGTATGATTTAAAATGAACTGACCAATCACTTACATGAAAATTATCAGAGTTCACAAATATGTTCATGTAAGAACATACTGTAAGAAGAACCCTGCTAGATCAGGACAAAGACCCACCTAACCCAGTATCTCACAGTGGCTAACCAGAGGTCCCAATGAGAAGTCCCCAAGCAGGACTTGAGTGCAACAATGTTCTCCCCACTTGGCAAATGCCACCAACTGGTATTCAGAGGCACATTGCCTCCGAGAGTGGAATCAGAACATTGCCATTGTTGCTAGTGGCCCTTCATGGACTTTGTAGAGGGAAGCTCAAACCACCAGATGCCATTTAGCATCCATGTGCAGATTGGTGTCATAACACCAAGTGTCTTAAATATCTACATAGATCTTTATCCAGCTCTCTATAGAAAGAAAAAGATAAACATGATTTGCAAGAGAAGTCAAATTAACAATCAATTACAAACTAATGGGTTCTAATCAATAAATTCATTTGACTAAAAGGACCAAGGAGAAAGAAGACAAATCTGTAATTTTATTTAACATAATGAGATGGTTGAAAGAAAGTGTGTGTGTGGTGGGGGGAAAACACAACTAAACTGAACCAGGCAGCAAACACTCTAGTTTAAGAGTTTTATTTCCATCCGATTCTTCTGGCTTTTCTTTTTGTGTCTTAAGGCTTAGAGTGTTGATTACTGTTTTTATATTTCTCTCTCTCTTTCTTTCTTTCTTTCTTTCTTTCTCTGCCTCTCTCTCTCTGTGTTTGTAGGTTTATAGCTCTGGAGGTGGAATCAGAGCCTTCTGAATAGCGGCTTCTCTGAGTTAGATGTGTAATGCTTGTGTCAGTCTGCTCCCTAGTGTTATTTCAGAGGTGCAGCACCTTAGTTGAGTAAAAAGGAAATCCACACACAATTGAAAATGAAAAAGACCAGGGAATGCTATGTAAGAACCCTGATATATTGAGAGAAATTATGCAATGTCCTAACTGTCCAGTTAGCTTTCATTATCATTCAGTGCTGTTTGAGCAAAGAAAAGAAAGAATATGCCCATGGCCAGCTGAATATATTTGTTGATGAGGCTAGCATCAATATACAAGCCAAAATAGTTATCACAGACATAATGCTACCATACCCTCCAAGTTTCCCAGTTTCCCAGGGACAGTCCTGGAATTACGCAAGCCATACTGGCTTCTGATTTGATCCCAGAATGCCCCTATTTCCCTGCGAGCAACAATGCCCCCAAGCTTGGGGAGGAGAATGAGCCAGCGCTTGTCCTAAGCAATGTTGTTGATGGTGATGGTGATGGTGGCAGCTGCTGCGAGGGAGCATTCTATCGCCTCTCCATGGCTGCCGCTGCCAGCTTCCCTTGGGCAGAATGGCCATTAATGCATCACCAAAGGAAAGGACACAGATTTTCTTAGGATTTGCATGTGATAATTTATTATATAGAGATGTGAAACTAGCAATAATTGGTATCCATTAAACAGAAATATGTCCCACCACCCTAGAGAAGACTGTGACCAGGTGACATAAATGCTTACTCTGTCTGTTGTGCTAACTGTTGATGGGCGACCTTACGACTCTCATCCAGCTCTCCCTCTTTATGGTTCCCCTGGAAGCTAGAAACACTTAAAGCTGTACGCAGACTAGATGCCCTTTAAATAGAGGACAGTCACCTGTAAAGTAGGACATAGGGCCACCATAGAGGCAGGTGGCCCCTCCTCCTAATATGACTTACAAATGGTACAAGGTGAGGCCCTCAGGCCTAACTGGGAAAGGGCAACCAAAATTATCAAGAGAATGGAGTGACACCCCTACGAGGAAAGCTTGCAACAATTGGGACTTTTTTTTAATTCAGAGAAAAGGCAAATAAGAGGAGACATGATAGAATCTTACAAAATTATGCATGTTATGGGGAAAGTGAATAAAGAGAAGCTTTTATTCTCTCTTAACACCAGAACACATGGACATCCAAGGAAGCTGCATGTCTGAAGACTCAGGGCTGAGAAAAGGAAATCTTGATTTGGTTGTATGTTAGTTGCTCTGGGAATCCCTTTGGCTGAAGAGCAGGACACAAATGCTCTAAACCAGGCGTCCCCAAACTGCGGCCCTCCAGATGTTTTGGCCTACAACTCCCATGATCCCTAGCCAACAGGACCAGTGGTCAGGGATGATGGGAATTGTAGTCCAAAACATCTGGAGGGCTGAAGTTTGGGGGTGCCTGCTCTAAACTGAATGGATGGATGGATGGATGAATACTTCTTTCATGCAGAGCTTAATTAAACTACGAAACTTACTCTCAACTTGAATGGCTTTAAAGGAGGATTAGACAAACTGATGGAGGAGAAGGTTATCAGTGGCTACTAATCATGATGGATATGTTCAGTCTTCACAATTCAAGGCAGTATGCTTCTGAATTCCAGTTTCTGGAAACTACAGGAGGGCAGAGTGCTCTGTTGAGCACAGGTCCTGCTTGCAGGTTTTGCTCATAGAGTTCTAATCACTAGCACTCTTAGCAAACTTCAGATCCCAGGTTTCTTTGGAGGAGGCCATAAGTTTCAAATATACTTTCAGTGTACAGTGTCCATGTGACCACATGGCTCTAACATCAGCCTACCTTTGTGTGGATTTTGGAACGGTGCGATACACGTCACCTGCAACCACAGCAGTAAAAATATTTTTAAAATAGCAAATGAGTTGTATCCAATATTAGTTTTACTCAAAGATTAATGGAAGTGACTAACTTAGGTACATTAATTTTAATGGGTCTACTCTGAGTAGAACATAGTTGGATGCACTCCAGTGTGTTGGTGTAGGGAGGGGGGATTATTGTCATGGGAAGGGGTGGCTTAATCCTTTCCTTCTCTCTGCCTTGGGAAGCAGGCCTCTGTTGATACCACCCATAAATTATGGCTGCAGTTGTTGAATTCCTACTCCACGCTTCCTCCCCAAGGAGCCCATAGTGGCAAATATCAAGGTGTTAAAACAGTGGATTTAAAGCAAAAAAGAGCTCTATTCAAAACATTAAAAAACAATTTAAAAGCATCTTAAATCATTTAAAGTGTACACATCCAGATATTAATTTCATGGTTGCCATGGCCAATGTCTATCAACCATCAAATGCCTGGATTAGCAGGAATGTTTTTAAATTTCTCCTGAAAATCAATAATGAGGGAGATAGAGCACCACGGAGACTGTTCCACAAATGAGAAATGCCTATTGAGAAGGCCCTTCCATGGGTCAATGCCAATTCAGCAGCAGCCAGAGATGGCACCACCAACATGGTCTCCCGTGCTAATCATAGGGCCCAGGATGGCTGATACTGGGGGAGGCACATTTTAAGGTACTTGGGTTCCGAGCCATTTAGTATTTTGTACTAGTAACTTGAGCTGGGCTTACCAGCTGAGTTTCAGGCAGTGAAGCACTTTCACGACTACTGACACATTGTCCCATCAGGCTGCCCAGTTTACCAATATAGCTGTCACATTCTGCACCATCAGCAGCATTGAGATTGCCTTCAAGGGGAGCCCCATCTAAAGCACACTGCAGTAGTCTAAGTGGGAGAGCAATAGAGCATGGACAAACTGAGGCCAGGCAATTCTAGTGCAGCAGCAGGAAGAGCTGGTGAACTCACCTAGGTTGGGAATGAGCACACCTAGCTAGAGAAGACATTTGAGATTCCAGTGACCAGTTGGAATTCAGAAACACTTCCATACTATGAACCTGTTCTGTCAGAGGCAGCAGTAGAGTGCAACCCTTCCCAGGACAGGTCATACACCTAGTTGCCAGACATGGCAGTCCTTTAAGAGTTAACAGCAGATGCTGGGGTGATTATTATAAGGACTGCAGTGAGGACATGGCTAAACTTCCTCTCCCCACGTGCTACAGCCCTGACAAAAATGGGAAGTGACACATTCAGGGCCATGTCTAATGTTGCCTTGAGACTTTAGAGAGCCCATCTTGAAGACGGAACAACTCTAGATGTTCTTCGTCTGCTCTTCATCTGTGGAAAGAACCAGGCTAGTGATATGTGTGAGATAATCATCTCTTAAGCAAGAGGCACCAAGGCAAATCATATTCATCATTTGCCATGTTCTATACCTGATCCCAGATGTTGGGAATGGGTTTCAGGTCCAAATTAAGCCTGACATGGAGGAAGCCTAAGAAGCTGTCACCATTCAAGAAAGATTTATTTATCAATTCCTGTAAAAGTGGTGCATGGAATATATGCATAAGGCGATGTTGGCACTATAAATGTGTCTTTATTGATCTTGCTGTTCACTGTAGTGCAGATTAGGAAGAAAGTGGGTACCTAGCAAGCCTTAGCATTGCTCAGAGTTAGGCTTCAGGTACTAAAACCAATTAATGCACTTCAGGTTTCCCCAAACAATTACTTAAAAGCCCTTCAGAAGAAATCGGGGTGAATTTCAATCAATGGAAATGACAGTTTTGCACTTTGGTAAATAAGTGGTACGGGAGAGATGTCTTACTTAAAGCAGTGGCATGCTTGTTCATTAAGCGCTAATTGCAGAGGTCTCCAAACGAAGCATCGCAAAATGCATTGCCTTCCACTACCAATGTTTAGGGGGCGGGAAACAGCCTGGAAAACCTTATTATTAGTCTGCTTTTAATTATGAAAATAGCAGCCGCAGAGAATTCTAAGCACCTCCTTTCTCTCGGTCATTCGTTACAGGGGCAAAAATATGAAACACTTTTGACAATGAAGTGTTCATATTTCAAGCTTATACAGTCGCTGCTAAAATGCCATACTCAGGGAAAAAAATCAATTTTATTAAAGTCCTCCAAGCACCAATGGGACCTGCATGCAACTAAGCAATTTTAAAAACATGTCCATAAGCAGGGGCTCTTTGATTCATGTTTACAGCAAGATTACATCTGGACCATTTTCAAAATGATCCACATGCTGCTGCCACAGCCACCCTGCAGACTGCAGAAATGGTTTTGGGGTGCAAATGTTGTGGGGGGAGGTCTTTTTTTCTAAAGGGTTGACCTAACTTGGAATTTCATGGAATGATAGAACACTCTGCAATGCTTCTGGCTCACCCCATTTACAGATACAGAGTTATGAGTGAACACACCTGCTCCTTTTGTCTTTATAGGTCTACTTGTACAGATAACTGTATAAACTTGAGGGTTTGGGGTATGGTTAGCCAGGAGAAGACAAGATAGAGAGGTGATGTGATAGTCCTCTTCAAATATCTGAAGGGCTTTCACATGGAAGATGGAGCAAACTTGTTTTCTCCTGCTCTGGAGGGTTGGACCCAAACCAGTGGATTCAAGTTATAAGAAAGGAGGTTCCAACTGAACATTAGGAAGAACTTTCTGGCAGTCAGAGCTGCAAAATAGTGGAACATGTGACCTTGGAAGGTGGTGGAGTCTCCTTCACTGGAGGGTTTTAAACAGAGGTTGAATGGCCGTATGTTAGGGATTCTTTAGTTGTGATTCCTGCATTGCACAGGCTTAGACTAGATGACCCTCAGGGTCCCTTCCAACTCTACAGACTGAAAAATGGTTGGTCTTCCTACACAGTTCCTGTTTGCACTGCCTTAGCTTCCCCAACACGCCCCAATGGCAGTCATCTTGTGCTATGCCACACCCCATTGGCAGCCATTTTCTGAAAGGCATCCAGGACTCTCTCACAAAATTCAAATATGTGAATCTGTGGTAGGATATGAGAAGCCCCATTGGTATTTTTTCTTTCCTTTTAGGACCTTGTATGTAGAAAGGAAAAGTACCCATGCTTATATCTGTGTGCCATATATAAAGGAATGGAGCAACTGCATGAATTGGGAATGGAATTACTATTTCAGGAGTTGCTGGAAACCAAAGAAGCTGAGAGTGCTCTTGTGCTCGGGTCATGTTTGAGGGTGGCCACTGTAAGAACAGGATGCTGGATTAGATGATCCATTGGCCTGATCCACCAGGATCTTCTTACATTCTTATGAATGGGCAGGAATGGAAAGGGACTAGGTTCTGGAGAAGTACCGGCAAATTGGAGCAAGACTTTCCTCTCCTCCATCTCCACCAAAATATTTCTGACTGTGTGTGTGTGTGTGTGTTTTGTGTTGTTGTTGTCTTTTGCCAGCGTAATCAAAAGTGCATTACTTTGAGTACTTCAAAAACTTCATTTTTGTTCATCTTTTCCAGATTTGAAGTTTCTAACTGTGAAAAGAATCATACAAGCAGGTTCCGAATAATTTCATTACTTTTTTCCTTGATAAATACTACAATAAGATACCATCAGTATGTGTCTATCAACCATTATAAATCCAGCATTGCCAAGAATTACTTAAATAACAGAGGGTAAGTATTCATTCCATTAAATACTGAACTGGGATCTGTGGCAAAAGTAACACAATGTGGGGAGAAAAGGAAATGTCTCTCTTAAATGGAAATTTCACAACTCTAATCCATAATCCCAAACAATTGCTGTGTTTCAATGGATGCTGAACCTTGCATGGATGTCTTGGTGAAAAGCAGAAGTAATATATTAGTGCAATATTAAAATTACATTTTAATATAAAGTACCTGAGACACCCCCCAAACTATTAACCCTAAAGCCAATGACTATTCATTAGCTAAGTCAATTTTGAATCCCATTAGGTTTTACATTGTGTAAATTCCCACTGAAATTGATTCACGAAACCAGGGCTTTGATGGGTCTGAAATTAAAAGCAGAGAAGAAAGCATACTACTAATTGAAGAACATAATTTGATCGCCTGTAAAGGGTGTGGAGTCTAATGACTGTGAGACGACAGTTTTAATTAAAGATTGTGGGCCAAACTAAGAGAGGTGCAAGAAAGGCACAAGACTAAAAAAATATCAAACTGTCTAACTTTAGGAATCTGCCCCCAAACTGTAGAACAGTGATGACAAAACATATGCACTGTCCTTTCTTCTATCTCCATCCTTACACATGAAACTATCTGTGGGAGGTTAAGGTTTACAAGGGATGCAGGCGCTGTTTAAACAAGAAGAGAGTATACAGGACCTTGGACAGCTCCAAGGGCTCTGCTAATGAGAGATGTTGCCTCTGCAAGGAGCTAGAGCCAACTGAAGCCATATGATGGTTGACCAGTGGTTGCTGGTCATTGTGACTGGTAGCAGAGGGCAGGGTGGTGCTAGAGCTAATGGCAGATAAGATTATTTGCTGTCTCACAAACACCCACTGACCAGCTTAAAAGTGCATCAAAAACCCTACACTACACCTATGAGGATTTCACTGAAATTTTATTTACACTTTGAATTTTTTGAGTGCAATTCCCCACCCCACCCCATTAATTTATGGGAAAACCAGGTGGGGATACACAATCAGTGTTCAGCTCAGTGCCACCTGAAGCCTCACTTAGCATAGGTGGGAGAATAGCCTTACTCAGGTTTTCATCAGCTGTGTCTTGTTGGGTCAGTGGACCTACAACAGGTCCTCAGATGATGGATGGAATATATGGGGATGAAAGTACTGAAGGAGGCCATCTTTAATGTATCAAGGACTCGAGCTGCTTCAGACTTTAAAGCAGGGGATTCCAACTTTTCCAGGACAATAGACACATTTGGAATTTTGAAAAAGTGCCATGGGTGCCAGTCACAAAGTGGCTACTGTGGGAATGTAACAGCACAACATGGCTGTCATGAGGGTCATGCCATAATGGCTTCTGTGTAGGTGATGCTGAGACAGCACAAACAGGACTTGAGGAGAAAGAGCAGTCTCTTGCTTACTGCAGGTTTTTGAGAGGATTTTTACTGAAACTTTTCACAGGCACCATAGGCCCCTGATCTGAAGGTTAACAACAGCACCTTGAATTCAGTTGAGGAATTGCCCCCCCACCCTTGGGGAAGGGAGGGGAAAACTAACTTTTCTTATATCATTTCACCTGAGAATATATTGCAGGGGTGGAGAACCTTTTTCTTTTCCAATCTGAGGGCCACATTTCCTCCTGGAAAACCTCCCAGAGTCCACATACTTATTTATTATTTATTTATTTCATAATATATATATATATATATATACTGCTTAATAGTAAAAGAAAAGAAAAACTTCTAAGTAGTTTAGAAAGTGTTTGGTGAGGGTCAGAGGCAAACATGGTTGGGGCAATTAATATGAATTTGTATCTTTGTAATAATAATAATAATAATAATAATAATAATAATAATACATTTTTATTTATACCCCACCCTCTCCAGTCAAAACCCGGGCTCAGGGCGGCTGACACCAACAGAATTACAATAAAACATAAAAACAATTAATTAAAATACAGATTTAAATACAGTATTAAAATTTAAAGTGCAGCCTCATTTCAAGTAGTCCATAAGTCCAAGCCATGAGGAAGGAAAACACAGGGGTCAGGCTGAGTCTAACCCAAAGGCCAGGCAGAACAGCTCTGTTTTGCAGGCCCTGCGGAAAGATGACAAATCCCGCAGGTCCCTGGTCTCCTGGGAAAGAGTGTTCCACCAAGTTGGGGCCAGTACTGAAAAGGCCCTGGCTCTAGTAGAGGCCAATCTAGCCATCTTATGGCTCGGGATCTCCAGAATATTGTTGTTTGTGGACCTTAAGGTACAGTAAGCTAGTGTACACACACACACACACACACACACACACACACACACACACTCCATCTGGGCAAACAATAATCATTATCAGATATTTATTCCAGCCAGGCAATAGCACTCCAGAGGGTGTGTTACAAAGGTGGTGAGGGGCGTGGCTTGGGGAAAGAAGATATGGCTGTGGAGGGGATGTCCAAAGAACCAGACAGAGAGGCCAGATTTGGACCCCAGGCCTGAGGTTCCCCACTCCTGATGCATTTCCTCTCTGGAAATGACAGCAGCTGATGTTCCTCCTTCAATCCTGGTAATCAATCTGCCTGTGAAGTCCAGAACACCACACTGATTCATCCCCTGCATGCTTGATGACATGCAGACTCAATTAGGTCTCCACATTTTATAACCCACCAAGCCAAACACAGCTCACCAGTCATGTATGGTGGCCTCGGGGTCTTCCTATTTGTGGCTGCTTGTTTGGAAACATTGGAGGAAGGGGGGTCCTCAATCAGCTGGCAGGCATTAATGTAAAACCAGTGGGCTGCACTTGGCACAGTGGCTCACACTTTGTGTGCACCTGGCTAGACGAAGCTTTCAACCTCACTGCAAAACATTTTGCAACCAAAGCAGCCAAAGACCCAAATAGGTTACGCATAAGAAGAGGTTTCCCCCTGAAGATCTTTGGAATGTGTTGGCCTCCTTTCTTTGCCCCATCTCTCTATTTTTAGGGCCTCCACATTTTCTTTCCTTTTTGTTCTTTGATATGAACCTAATTTTGATCTGTTAAAAACCTGTTCCCTAATCATTGTAGAAAACCCTGCCCAGACAAGGGAGAGGGCCTTTTCAGTTGTGGCTCCCCTTTAGTGCAGCAACCTTCCTAGTGAGGTTCACCTGATGCCTTCACTGAGATCTTCTCAGTGCCAAGTAAAAATGTATCTTTTCCCTCCAGGCTTTCAATGCACTATGAGGATGTTATCTGCTGTTTGTATGCTACTAAAGCTTCCTGTTGCACCTCTTGCGTTGTCTGAGTGTTTTGCTCTTGTGTGTGAATGTGTTTATTTATATTATAACCTTGTTGTTGTTTAGTCATTTAGTCATGTCCGACTCTTCGTGACCCCATGGACCAGAGCATGCCAGGCACTCCTGTCTTCCACTGCCTCCCGCAGTTTGGTCAAACTCATGTTAGTAGCTTTGAGAATACTGTCCAACCATCTCGTTCTCTGTCGTCCCCTTCTCCTTGTGCCCTCCATCTTTCCCAATATCAGGGTCTTTTCCAGGGAGTCTTCTCTTCTCATGAGGTGGCCAAAGTATTGGAGCCTCAGCTTTAGGATCTGTCCTTCCAGTGAGCACTCAGGGCTAGTTTCCTTCAGAATGGATAGGTTTGATCTTCTTGCAGTCCATAGGACTTTCAAGAGTCTCCTCCAGCACCATAATTCAAAAGCAACAATCCTTCAGTGATCAGCCTTCTTTATGGTCCAGCTCTCACTTCCATACATCACAACTGGGAAAACCATAGCTTTAACTATATGGACCTTTGCCGGCAAGGTGATGCCTCTGCTTTTTAAGATGCTGTCTAGGTTTGTCATTGCTTTTCTCCCAAGAAGCAGGTGTCTTGTAATTTCATGACTGCTGTCACCATCTGCAGTGATCATGGAATCCAAGAAAGCAACCTAGGTTCACCTATATCTTAAATATATTGTAAGCTACTTGGAGGCCCTTTGTGTAACAAATGCTGTCTATGACTGCTAGCCACAATGGCTGTGCTCTGCTTCCATGGTCAGAAGCAGTAATTCTTCTGAATACAAGTTGATGGAAGCCACAGGAGGGGAGACTTGCTATTGCTTTCATGCCTTGTTTGCAGGTTTTCTGCAAGTATCTGGTTGGCCACAGTTAGAAAAGGATGCTGGACAACATCCTTTGGCCTGATCCAGCAGACTCATGTGACTAATAACAATAACAAGAAATTCACTTTCACTTATATACAGGCCCTTGCCTTCATGACCAAATTCACAAAAGCCAGCTGTTTAGAACGACAGAATTAGTGGGTGGGGAAGAGGTAAATTTGGACTCTGAGCAAACCCTCCATCCTGCCATCCCACTCCTGGTCAATAGCTTCTGCAACTGGTATACGTGGACAAAACAAGAATGACGAGGAGTTGAATATATTTGGCCTTGCAGAACTTTCATTTTATTGACTTGGGGTATTGTGGTCCCCTCCCCATTTTTCAGTGGCTGCGAGATGCCTGGCATTCAGAAAGATTTGTTATGTAAATGACATAATTGTACGTTTCCATATTTTAACATCAAATGGAATGATTGACTACAGAAGTCGGGCTGTCTACAGGTGGGGGTCAATTATCATCTGAATAATCACGCTGCCACACAAGAATAGCATAGCTGTGGAGTGTGACATACTTTTATCTCTATGCATTTCAATGAAGTCAGGCTGGTACATAAAAGGTTATCACCTAGGAAACATATTTTCCTAAGCACAAGTTAAACATGCAAGCGAGATCCGCATAGATATTCAATTTAGCCAGTCAACCCTAACCTATTAATATTTTAACAAAATCCAGTGAGGATAATTTTTTTCTTCTTTGATCCCATTTCATTCGAGTGGCCTGGGAAAAGGGAAGAAAAATTAAAAACAAAATAGTCAAGCATACAGAATGAGGTTATGTATTAAGTGGGCTATTTAATGTTTCTGGCATTTCATAGCCCTGGGGGAAGAGTGGATGGATTTAACAATCAAGATCGGTGTTTCTCTGGGACCCACAAAGTTCGAGAAACATAAAATAATCTATACTTCCAAGCTGACAAATCGTACCTGACACTCTGCTTCATCTCACCGGGACTCTTTAGATCAGCGTTAATCATCTGTTACAGGGAGTGAGGAGAAAAGTAAATCACACTTAGTTGAAAAGTGAGATGCAAGGTCTGTGGGCAGAGGTTTTAATCAATAATGTGCAGGATAATAACCATCAGCTATTGTTCAAATCTTCAAATGCTAAAAGGGGAAGATGCAAAATGGGGGGGGGGGACCAACCAAAGGCAATCAGGTGGAAATAAGCAGCTTGTCTTAGCCATTCCAGAGAGAAAAACACATACACTCCTTTTCTTATAGCCTAGGCTAGGATGGGGAACCCTTGGCCCTCCAGATGTTGCTGAACTACTACTCCTATTAGCCTTAACAAGCATGCCTAATGGCCAGGGATGATAGGAGTTTAGCAACATGTGAAGGGGCAAAGTTCACCCACACCTGGTCTAGCCAAAGGCTCTCCTCCTGTTTGAGTGCTGAGATCAGGAACTCCGGAAAGTCAAATGCAATGTATGTATCATAGCTCAGTAAAAAATTTCCTTGGCAATGCTCCAAAGTATTGTGGAATTCATCTTTTAATTGCAACTGCTGGGGAAGCTAATGCAATGACCTCCAGATGTTGCCAGACTCCAACTGCCATCATTCCTGTTCATTGGTCATGGTGGCTGGGGCTACATTCACATGACAATTTATTCCAGGTTCATTATGTTTCTCTCACTGTTGATTTCCATATTATATGTGAGCATTCACATGATGTTAAAGCCACTTCCAAAACTAGAGTGGAATACAGCACAAGTTTAGCATTTCTTCCCCATTATATGCAAGCAGATTCCCCCCCCCCTTTAATCAGATAAAATGGAAAAAAGTGTCAAACATGCACTAGATTCCCAGAAGTGGCTTCTACATCATGTGAAAGCTCAACTATAATGCAGAACTTAAGTGCTTATTATACAGAAAAATGCATGCCAAAAATACCCAGTATGTATTTTAGGGGAAAATGTGTGGAAAAGCAACAGAAACACACATTTTAAGGACAGAATGCATGAAAAGCATGTACTTTAGGGGAAGGTATCTACTATCTAAATGCAAGATGTGTGTGTGTGTGTGTGTGTGTGTGTGTGTGTGTGTGTGTGGTTTTTTTTTTAATCCACAAAAACTAGGATGGAACAGACCTGTGATGGGGTGCATGCAAAACTGGGACAGAATGGACATAGATTGATCTGTAGATGCAAATATCTTGTTTGCTTATTTTATGGTATAATGAATTCCACGAAGTTGAGCTGGTCTCTGTTTCCAACATCTCTGCTAGGTAAGGGAACAGACATTTTATAAAACCGTGCTGCCCCCCAACAAATTAGTCTTCACCTCCAAATGCAATGTATTCTGTAATAAAGAAATGTCATTAACTGGGATTAGTACTAGCGAGTAATGAGAGAGATTAGGAAAATATTATCATAATGAATCTATCACTCTGTCTATAAGTCATGGGGTCATCAGCAACACCCTTCTTTCATTAAAGAGGTACAAAAGAAAATGTGGAATTCGGTTTCTTCTGTTATTAGTCTATTGATTGTGTGGCAGACAGGCTTCCTTTGACCGTGCAGACAGAACATAGTCACCATGAGCAGTAGCAACTGATAGCCTTCTCCTCCATGAATTTGTCCAGTCCTCTTTTGAAGCCATCCAAGTTGGTGGCCGTCGGTGCCTCCTGTGGAAGCAAGTTCCGTAGTTTAACTAAGTGCTGTGTGAAGAAGTGCTTTCAAATGCCTCGTGTGACTTCAGCCCCTATTCAGGGATTGCTTAGAAGTGCTTAATCAAGTACCAATGAGCAATCAAGTGATGAGAGCTCAAGTGACCAATATGCACATGTGAACTATCCTTAAGAGTTGGGAAGAAACAATGTATGGAAAGGGACTGCTGGAAAGCTGAGTCCTTTCCCTCTTATTGACCTTGTTGCAAGTGATACGTTGGGCTACATGGGAAAATGTCAATCCCATGAAACATCACACGATAACCAGGTTCCAGGCCAACTTGAAAGAACTCTAAATATAAAAACACAGTGGGGAAAACATGCCAAGCTAGATTGCCCTTAAGAATGCTTGGACAGATGGGTAAACATTCCCAAATTAACTACCAAGCAAAAAAAAAGACAGAAATTTAAGACTTCAATGTTATACTCACTAACTTGGGAGTAAGCTATCATCAGTAGGGCTTACTTCTGAGTAAAACATGCACTGGACTGAAATGCAGTCCCTCAAAATGTTTGGCTGTAAAGAACATTGCACATATATATTTGTAGTCAAGCAATTATCTTATATAATATAGGCAACAGGGTTTTTTACACAATTATTTTCGAAGTCAGCAACTCATTTATTTCATTCCTTTTCTCAGTCCCTTTGTATCAAGTATCTCAAAGTCCATTTATTGCAGGAAAAAATCCAGTTTGTGATGTGATCTGGCCCTCTCTTCTTGGTACAGTTTTGCAGCAGTACTAAAGAAGCAGCAATACATAGAAAAGTGTGGGTGTTAATGCTGCATGATCCAAACATGGTTGGCCTTTCAAAGCAATGCCTCCAGTGGTTTTGAAGCTTAGTAGCTCATCTATTCCTACAGTTTCTCCATCCTCACCCTTTTCCTTTTTTAAAAAAATAAATAAAAATAAATGCAATTTTAAACATACCAATTATGTCACCAACATCTGGAAAAAGGCACAAACCCTGGAGTCGAACCCGGTCATGGCTTTAAGAAGCTGTCGTTCTCTATTTAACCTGATTGATTTGTACAAAGCCATAATTATACAGAACATTAGCATTACCAGTTGCCAGTGTTGAGTTTCTTTAAAGGAAGAACCCTGTTTGGTGGCTTAAAACACAAATGTACAAAAGTATCCTAGATCAGGTACTAGATGCATGGAAATGGTAAACATAGTTGGTGTTGGTGTTCTTCAAAGGCACACACACATAGCATTTTTCTCCCAGCCACTGGCTTTTGAACGAAAACCTGGTGGCATCTGATTCTTATGAGTTGTCTCTGACAATCATAAATTGGTCACTACCATTGCCAGTGATGATTCAGCTATTTTTATGGAGTGAAGGCTTAGCGTTATACTACGAGACTGTGCACTGCACTCAGCTGAATCTCAAGTCCTTGTTGCTATTTCTGTTTTTAAATTTCTGTACATTTAATTATAAGTTGTCTTGAGTCCTGCTTTTAAAAGGGCATCTAAGAAATCTCATAAATAACACTTGGTGATATCCAGCTAAGTTGGAGTAAAGGTAAAGGGACCCCTGACCGTTAGGTCCAGTCGTGCACGACTCTGGGGTTGTGGCGCTCATCTCGTTCTATAGGCCAAGCGAGCCGCCGTTTGTCCGCAGACAGCTTCCAGGTCATGTGGCCAGCATGACTAAGCCGCTTCTGGTGAACGAGAGCAGCACACGGAAATGCCATTTACCTTCCTGCCGGAGTGGCACATATTTCTCTACTTGCACTTTGACGTGTTTTCAAACTGCTAGGTTGGCAGGAGCTGGGACTGAAGAATGGGAGCTCACCCCATCGTGGGGATTCTTCTAACCACCGTCCTTCCGATTGGCAAGCCCTAGGCTCAGTGGTTTAGACCACAGTGCCACCCACGTCCCAAGTTGGAGTAGACGCACTGAAATAATGGACTTAAGTTAGACATGCTCATTGATGTCACTGTGAGTGCATCTCACTTTTATGTGACCCTATAAAATTATGCGAAAGTAAAGAAGAAAGGAGATTTGGTGAATTATGTACAGTTGCTATTTTGTATGATCAGAGGCCCTCTCTCCCTCCAGTTCAGCATGGTAATGATATGTAAAGTGATTTGCCACAGGCTGCCTGTGAAACCAGTTCTTCTTTTCAAATACCACCAGTCAACTACCTAGTAAGACCTTTTGCAGAAAATACCTAACAGTTCAGGGGAATGGAGAAGGAAAAAAAAATAGGGAACAACAACAACAAAAACCCACAGGCAAACCCATGCACATTCTTTCAATTTCTAAAGGGAAATTTGACTCTGGCCATAGAACAAAGAGGAAAGAAATGGAAGTAGGAGGAAATCAAAGAAAAAGTGATGTGGATTCAAGGAGATCAGATGGTGCACTTATTGCAGTTGGAGGCCTTCAATCAGTCAAATGAAAGGCACATTTGTATTAAGATACCTACAAGGCACAGAGAGAAAGCCTTGATCAGGTGTGTAAGATTTAAGTTACCACTCTCTTGCTGAGAGATGCAGACCCAACTTCTAGACTATCTGTTCTCAATATTGAAACTTCATTTTTCTTTTTCTCCCCTCCCCCCGCTGCAAACATGAGATGAAAACCAGTCCGCCCCCCCCCCCCTTGCAATGCTGTACATTATGTAAAACATGCTGTTTTCAGCCTCAGTTGCGCAGAAACACAAACTTCCCATACCCCAAGGAGAAAGTCACTGCATATACAAATGAACATTGGAACAGCATGAAGAAGGGGATGGGGATGTGGTGTGACTTCTAACGTAAGGACAGCCCCTCTTCAAGTCTGAAGCAATAGGGTGCAGTGAGACCTGGTCACCAAATTCAACAAACCTTTATTTAAACCAAGGGAGAGCGTAAATTTTGCTGGGGGAAATGACAATTATTCTAATTTATACTGGCATATACAGAATTGTTGTTGTTGTTGTTTAGTCGTTTAGTCGTGTCCGACTCTTCGTGACCCCATGGACCAGAGCACGCCAGGCACTCCTGTCTTCCACTGCCTCCCGCAGTTTGGTCAAACTCATGTTCGTAGCTTTGAGAACACTGTCCAACCATCTCGTCCTCTGTCGTCCCCTTCTCCCAGTGCCCTCCATCTTTCCCAACATCAAGGTCTTTTCCAAGGATTCTTCTCATCTCATGAGGTGGCCAAAGTATTGGAGCCTCAGCTTCATGATCTGTCCTTCCAGTGAGCATATACAGAATAATTATATATAATAATGTTAGTTAGAGTGTTTATCATCATTGCCCCCTTTCATGATTGGTTGTAGCAGAGGCTACATCTTCATGTTCTTCAGACCAGAACCCATCTTCCACCCAAATATGCATGGAAGCCCATTTCTTAAATTTTTACTGGGACTGTGTATCAGATTTGACCAAAGCTCAAATCCTCAACCAAATCAACTGATTCAGGTGGCTCCAGCCTTCAGTCAACTTGGGTCTAGATAAGATGGATTATATTTCAATTTGTAGAATTTCTTTCCAAATTGGCATCTAAGCATATATATATTAGGACATGGACATTTTTTTGGTCCTCTTTCTTGGCAATGTTCAAGTAGCCACCCTCACTTCCAGCTGAATCTGCAATGTTTTGGGTGTGCTCTGAAAAACACCCAACTGATACTGTCAATGAGAGCTGTACAAAGATATCATGTGGCTTCCCCCCACACCCAAGAGCTACGTGGAAAGGCTACTCATGCATGGATCATCATTTGGCTTTCTAGAATTTGAACCTTTGTTGTGTTTCATCACCCAATGTTTGTCGCACAATGGCTCCCCACAAACCACTACACACACCTTGGATGCTAATGCCCTTCCTCCTATATTCCCATTCAATTGCTGTGCTGTGCAGGAGAGAATATCATCTTATCAGAAGATCTGTTTATCAAACTATAGGAATTGGGACTTCAGTGTGCTAGCACTGAATTCTCCCCCTTTCAGTATTAGACAGGCATCATTTTATTGTCTTTTCAGCCCTGACTAAAGACCTTCCTCTTCCGCCGTCAAGCCTTTTAATAAAAGGTCTTTCTCTATCTGCATCTTTATTGAAATTGTTTTTAGATGTTTTAATTGTTTTATCACTTGTGCATTTGCTGCCCTGGTCTCCTTTGGGAAGAAGGAGAAGGAGAAGGAGAAGGAGAAGGAGAAGGAGAAGGAGAAGGAGAAGGAGAAGGAGAAGGAGAAGGAGAAGAAGAAGAAGAAGAAGAAGAAGAAGAAGAAGAAGAAGAAGAAGAAGAAGACGGCATAGGAGACAGATGAGGAGGAGAAGGCTGAGCACAGATTAGAACACTTGCCAAGATTCTACCTATCTGGATAAGCTTCCCTACACAAAAATACTTTTAGCAGGCTCTAAAAATAGCACAGTAAAGGGACCTGACTGATGTCAATAGGCAGAGAGTTCCAAAGTGTGGGTGACAGAATCTCACTCCTGTCAGCAATTGTGCTGCAGCACCCTGCACTAACTGCAGCTTCCAGATCAAGTTTTAATTGGTGTTGTGATGCTTTTTATTGGCTCCACGTACAACTACCTTAGAAAATTATCTTTTGATCAGAAACAATGGACAGTTTGGGGTTGAGGAATGAGTGAGAAACAGACAGCTTGTGCTGGGGTTTTCTAGAGACTGCATATATTTTTTGCCGGTGTTTTCATCACTGATAAAAATAAATAAAGGCATGCAAATGTATTTATTCCTGAAGGCAAAGTCTTGGATTTTATTACTAAGTTAGTTCATGATTTCCTTGCATAGTTCCAATTTAGGATGATGTAAATTGTTATGGCTCTGGCTATATTAAATGGTATGATTTGAAGTTGGCTCAATCTAAAACAGTCAGATTGGATATATTCGGATGCAGGAAGCTGGTTCCTGCCAAGTGGTGCCAGTTTCAGCCATGTGCCTTATGGTAGAATTAATTGTGCCTGTTACGCCTCTTTGGAGGGATCAGAAAGGGGGAAACCCCAGCAAAGCCACTCACACTGGATATTCTGGAATTATGTATACAGTTCCTCTAACACAGGCATCCCCAAACTGCGGCCCTCCAGATGTTTTGGCCTACAACTCCCATGATCCCTAGCTAACAGGACCAGTGGTCGGGGATGATGGGAATTGTAGTCCAAAACATCTGGAGGGCCGAAGTTTAGGGATGCCTGCTCTAACAGATGCAGCTTTCTTCATCCAGGTACCTTATGACATAATGAATGGCCCTGGGAAAGTGTTTGCAGCTAAATATGCCACAACTTTTGCAAGCTATTCGGATCTCTTTGTGAACATGCAATGAGGACGAATGCTGAAAAATTCAGGACAGATAGAAGAAAGTGGAGTGGAGAGTTAAACTGTGGAGCTCATTCTCACAGGAGGCAGTGATGGCCACCAGCTTGCATGGCTTTAAGATAAGACTGGACAAATTCAAGGAGGAGAAGGTTATCAAAGGCTACTCGGCATGGTGGCTGAGCTCTGTCTCCATGGCCAGAGGCAGTAATGCTCCTGAATACCACTTGCTGGATGCCAGAGGAGAGGAGAGTGCTCTTATGCTTGAGTCCTGCTTGTGGGCTTCCTATTATGAGGATTGGTGGCCACTGTGAGAACAAGATGCTGGACTAGATAGGCCATTGGCTTGATGCAGAAGGCTCTTTTCATGTCCTTACGCCCTTAGCTGTCCAAAGCTTTTGTGCTTCGTGTTGTGTGTGTTTTGACACTGGCCTTTGGACTTTACAAGAATGTAAGTTAGAAGATGCAACACTATATGGACACTTTGAAGTCCATTTCTCTTACTCCAGAAATGGTGTAGAAATGTGGAAGGAAGCAAGGACAGACGGAAGGAAGGAATCAAGCAATTTCACACTGCACAAAACAGCCCAGGGCCAAAGCCAACTCAGCCTTGTATTCTATAAAAACCCCAAGCGACCAAAAATTCCATAATGACAATATGAAGCATATTTATTTCAGCATGTGAAGAATAGTTCCTTCCAGTGTTTTTCTTCTTCTTCTAAAAAGGTAGGTGCCGGTACTCACCACGAAGTTGTTACAGTAAGTGCCACACTTTTTAACAACAACAAAAGAGGTGCCGGTACTGCGTACCCTTGAGTACCCCTGGAATAAAAATACACACTGGTTCCTTCCTAATTAATAGGGATGTGTAATCATTTCTTCCAAATCCCAAATACTGAAGTGAGGCAGGTGAACAGCCACCCTGCCAGCTTTCTCCTTCCTGGTCTTGGTGATGCCCCTGCAGAACTCAGCAACAAGGAGAATGGGTTCTGGCTCACACTGGCTCTGGCTCTAATTACTGTTGGTATCCTTGCCTTCAGCTCTGCCAATAGGCACCAGCCACCACTGGCCAGAGGCAAAAGTGAGTGGAGCCACAGGTATGACTCTTATCTGCGTACTGTAGGGTACATTCTAGACCTGCAAGTCCCAGAGGTTTCTACACCTGCATACAGAGATGTTTTCATCCTTCATCCATGCAAGGGAGGTAAGAATCATTGCAATTCAAGGATCCATTTGAGCCAGGCAAAAGCATTATGCTCAGGGAAGGCATTATGGCTGAGGATTAGGTCTGAGCTGGAGAGATGGATGGGTTTCAGAGCAAAGGCGATGCAAAGCAGGATGAAGGACCACCCCAAGCACACCACAATGCAAGTGATTTGTGCAGAATACGGGATGCAAGGAACATGTCAGTGTTGAAACTGTCCTCCTTTTGTATGATGAAATGCGGGGGGGGGGGAATATTTATTTTTTGCAATGGGCAGAAACAGAAGCCAAGGCTTTCAATTCCTCTGGGTTTTCTAACAAGGAAAAGAGCCAGAATTACAAGGTGCTAATCCTTAAATGTTCACTATTTCAGGGAAGTATTTTTGCTCGTTAATGTTCATCTTGCAGTAAAGCATCCAAATATCTAAGCCAGCATTACGAGAACCAGGGAAGTTGTCCCCTGGGAAAGCAATGGGAGACTTGTACATCTAACCACAGTTGTACTCTACAGATCAGTTAACAGACCCCGGGTTACAGGGCTGTCAGTGATGGTTGGCTTTCTGGGGTCTTTATCTACTTTAGGCATTTGCAAAGCAACAGGGAAAACAGCCTAAAGAGCATTTCTTGGGAGCTCGTATATCATGCAGCTCCTCAAAGAAAACCTCTAATTGAGCCTTTATAGGGAGAAAAAAAAACCCAAACTGCTTTTGTACAAAGAAGCAAAGAGAAACTCTGTAGACAGCCTCAATGATGTATCCCTCGTGGAAGAACTGTATTTCAAAGATTTAGATCATAGCTGCCAAGTTTTCCCTTTTCTCGCGAGGAAGCCTATTCAGCATAAGGGAAAATCCCTTAAAAAAAGGGATAACTTGGCAGCTATGATTTTGATGCCACCATTCTGCAATGCTTCCATGGTGGTTTACAAGAGCGAGATATGTTCCTGCCAGCTGGTTCAAGCCAACAGTCTGATGGCTGCATTTTAAACTGACTGCAGGTTCTGAACAGTCTTCAAGGACAGCCTGATATACAATACATTACAGTAGCCCAGGGTTGTTAGCATGATTCCTTCCAGATGTTGCTGGACTGCAGCACCCATCATCCCTGGTGATTGGCCATGCTGGTTGAGCTTATGTGAGTCCAAAAATATTTGGAAGGTGCCAGATCATCTACCCTAAGCTGTAGAACTCCATACAGAGGTGCATTTGGCACCTTCATTATACAGTTTTTGGTGAATGCTGAGGACACACCTCTTCACCCTGACCTTTGACACCCGAGAGGCATATTTCTAGGACCCATCTGTTTGTAATTTTAAGTTGTTTAAACTCTTTTTAATATTATGTTTTAATTTTAATGTTGTATTTAACGTGTTTTAGCTTGTTCTGGGAGCAAAGGGGGGATAATAAATTGAACAACAACGACAACAACAATCCCTGCAGTAGTCAATCCTAGAAACCACCTATTCACATAATATCCATCTTAGTAGTCAAGACTGGACTGAGTTTCAGTGTGTTGATGCTCATTTGGAGCACTACTGATTCCATGCACAAAAGTTCAACACTCCCATTGCCGCAACTGGCTCTGATGAGACCCAGAAATAGAAAGAGAGCTGGTTGTTAGGAACATGAGTCAGACTTCTGGTCCACCTAGCTAAGTAACATCTTCACTGTCTTCCGGTACATCTTCAAGGATTCACACAGGAGACATTCCCAGAATTTCCCAAAGAACCTGGGGACCTTCTACAAGCAAGGCAGATGCTCTGCCACTGAGCTACAACCCTCCCTCAAACATGCTGATGGCACCTCACTTCAAATTCCTGTATGACATTGCTAAGCAGTTTCTGGTAGTTGCCAAACACCTTAGAACCCAGTGAAACTCCATAGCACAAACCCATAAGACAGCAGTAGACTCCTAATACCACCTTCTGGAATTATTTGGTATTCGGGCTGTGCTTGCTTCCCCCTCCCAGTCTTGCAGGGGTCTGTTTCCCCAGCATGTTTCCTTTGCAGGAATTCACTGGTGAACCAGATCCCTGCCGCCAGCTGGATTGAACCCACTGACAGTCTCGGATCACTCTAGGCAACCTGAGTGATCCGGGTTTGTTACCACCCAATTTGGTTTAAGTCTGGAACCTCTCAAATTGGCTGATTCAGTTCAGACTTCAGGCTTGATGCACAGCCCTATTGGGTACATGGTCTCAATCTTGCAGTGTGCAGGCATCTGGAATGGCTAAGGATCACATAATGGAGATGATAGAATGTGGTGTTTGGCTCTAATTTCATATCCAGCGTAGATTCCTGTGCATTGCTCAAATCAGACCACCTCTGTGGGTTTTGCCAAGCCTTTCCACCTCTCATCTGCAGGAATCAAGTACTTATTTCTTCTTATCTATGTGCATAAACACATGGTCCTCAAAAGAAAATGCAAGAAGCACACATGACCCTGTAATGGTCATGTGGATTTCTTCATTGTGTGGGGAAAGAACAACAAGCACTTTCAATTTCCAGCTTTTAATTAACAAAATAGTTTGTAAGAGAGGTAGAGTTGGGGGCAGAGGGAAGAAATGACTTTTAATTAGAAACATCTGATCTCATGGTATGCCCTCAACTGGGCTGGAAGTGTGGCCAAAAACCAGAAGCTTTATCTCAGCCTAAAGGACATTCCTCAGATGGAGGGGGTTGGAAAACACCCTTTGTGGGATAGGCTCAGGCACTTCAAAGACTCCGTAAGCTGTAGCAAAATTCTCTCTCTTTCTTACAATGTGGTTCAACTTTTGGGATCTTGAGGCAGTGGTTCAGAGCTCTGCCAGCACCCCTCATCCCCTGCCTTAACTGAAACCTCATAGATTTGCAGAGGCAAGGGGAAATAGCTTGTCCTGAAACAGTGCTAGAGAACAGCAGTAGAATCAGGGAGGTACTATTTGACACAACAGTGATGGGAAACCTCAGGCCAAAAGGGTGGACTGAACTCAGACAAATTCATGGAAAATAAGTCTATCAATGGCTACTAGTCACAATGGCTATGCTCTCATTCCACAGCAATGCTTCTGAATATCTATTGCCGGAAACCGCAGGTGGGGAGAGTGTTCTTGTGCTTGGGTCCTGTCTGTGGATGTCCCAACCTGGTTGGCCTCTGTGAGAACAGGATGCTTCAACAGATGGGCCTTTGGCAGGATCCACCAGCCTCTTCTTACGATTTTGTCCCTATTGTGAATACTAGTGCCTGGAGAACAGCAACAGGAGAGGGCTGTTACCTTAAATACCCTTGCTTGTGAGCTTCCCCGTGGTATCTGGCGTGTGAGCCAGAAGGGCTCTTCTCATTTGCTCAGAGAGAGAAAAATCCTCAATGGACATGCACAAAGTGATGGCCACACCCAATTTGGATGTTGCCCTTCAAATTCTGTGTGGGTCAGGGGGATACTTTCCAGGCTGAGGGTCACATTCCCTTCTGGGGTCTGCATGCCAGTGGTGAGTAGGGCCAGAGGTGAACATGGAAGGAGCTGAGCATTAAACACAAACCTCTCTGTCCTCCATCCAGGCATGCAAGAGGCATTATCAACATTCAAATTCTAGCCAGCCTGGGGAGAGAGGGGCATGTCTTGGGGAGGGGTGTCACCTTGGGAGACTTCTCAGAGCCAGACTGAAGTACATGGAGGGGTGCATTTGTCTCTTGCACCAGAGGTTCCTCACCCTTTCATTAGACATTTCACTTTGAATGATGCCATTCAAGTTGGGGTGATCATAATGTGTCAGTGTTTTGGGGAGGGAGAGAGTTCCATAATTCATCATGGCTCCATATTAAAAAGAGTACTTTCTCTCTCTCTAATTATCACTCTGATTACTTTTTTTTTTTAGAAGTAAAAAAAATCTATCAAAGCTAACAGGACTCAGAAGATTTGAGAAAGTAAATACCATATGCAAATTTTATTTCCCATTTCAGCTGGAGACCAGAGTTAGTATTTCGAAAGTTGATTAGGAAGCCCCGCTCCCTTGATACAGGATTTTTTTTTAATCAGTCAGATGGAATATTTTGCAGTTTCAACAAAAATAGGACTAAACATATATATTAGCAAGAGGTGGAGCTGTTGTACCCCAAACAGGCATAATCGAGCAACCCTGGAGCCCATTTCAGGCATTCTGAAAAATCCCTCGCACAGTGAGAGGCAGCTGGCGTGAGCACGGCATCTCAGCCTTGCTCCATCACTCTCAAAAGCTGGAGGGATAACTTCAGGAGTGTGAGAGCCAGTGTGGTGTAGTGGTTAGAGTGCTGAACTAGAACCTGGAAGACCAAGGGTCAAATCTCCATTCAGCCATGAAGCTGACTGGATGACCTTGGATCAGTCTACAGCTCTCCTTTTAACCTACCACACATGTTTGCTGCAAGGAGAAGGAAAGGTCACATATGTCATCTTGAACTCCATGGAGGAAAAGTGGGATATAAATGTGCATATATATAGGAAAGCTGCTACCTTTTGGGAGGCTCACTGTGTGATTTAGTAAAATAAAAAAAATCCTTCAGTAGCACCTTAAAGACCAACTAAGTTTTTATTTTGGTATGAGCTTTCGTGTGCATGCACACTTCTTCAGATAGTGTGATTTAGAAATCAGTACTAAACCCATGGGTGGAAATATTACTATTTAAATATTACTGTTTAAGTTAGGACCATCAGCTCTTAGTTGCAGAGGCCTACTGAAATTGCTTCTACATAGGGCCTTTCCTGGTGTACTTATAAGTATTTTTGTGTTGCATTCAACACCTAGATTCTTTTGTTATTGTGAAGTATAGAAACCAACCAAACAACCAATAAATCTTTTGACCAGAGTGAATCAGATCAGAGTCCCTAAATACATGCATTCATACACCATTTACGATTTCTTATCCAATAACAATACAAAAAACAAGAATAAAACCATAAGCAACAATAGCAACAATATCTGCTATATATTTTGGAAAGTGGTTTATCTGTCTTTCCATCTGTCTGCCTGTCTGACCATCTGTTCGCTATAGGTTTGGATGTGTCTTGAGATATCATTGCCAAACCCAGCACAGGGTTCCCCAAGGTGGGGGCGGCAGTCTACATTAATGGCCGGGTGCCATTTTGAATTCAAAATGGCCGGGTGCCATTTTGAATCAAGATGGCAGACCAAACCATGACTTTGCCTGTTTTTTGGTGGGATGAGTTCAAATTCACTTACTGCACTATCTATCTAAAAACTCTAGGTTTCTACAAATTCCCAGGCAGTTCTGGGCATTCCCTGCTTCTAAGCAAGACTTGAAATATGGACCATTGGAAAGATATAAGGACCAGCCCCCAAAGAGCGACAGTATCAGGGTTATCTCTTTTGGGTAAATTCCTTAATAAAAGGCTTCATCATCACAAGCAGTCTGAAAGAGATGTGATGAGATGTGATTTTAAAAGCCTGCTTTAAAAAGTCATAGTGTTGGCTTTTTTCTCACCTCTGTGACAAGGAAGTTCCTCTGTTTAAGGGGCCACTCCAGATGAGGACCTGCTTTTAGTGCCTGTGTCTAGTTCAGTTGTGAGGAATCTTTGTCCTTCCAGATGTTGCTGGTGTCCAACTCCCATCAGCCTGAACCAGCATGGCTACAGTCAGGGATGATGGGAGTTGTAGTCTAGCAGCATCCGGAGGCCCACAGGTTCCCCCATCCAGATACGCAGGCGTTTTCTTTGCTCTGTTCATCTATGGAGCCTAATCCTGCAAAGCTTAACCAGGAAGAGAGGCCATGAGAGGGGGCAGGGAGAAAGGTCAATAGGACTTTGGGCTCAGTCAATCCACTGGGATTTGGGGCATATTGGATTAAAAAGCCTATATAATGCAAAACATTTTCTCAATTATATAAAATTCTTGCCTGCTTTAAGGAACTTGGCATTTCAAACGAATCCAGGGGCTTAAACACCTCTCCCATCTGGAAGGGAGATTGTGCCCTTGTGTGTATATATATATATATATATATATATATATATATATATATATATATATATATATATATGCATGCTTCTGTTACAGAAAGCATCTTGTCTCTTTTACTGAGAAAGCATGATTCATTTCACAGAAATTCTCATCTGCTATTAATCTTTCAGGATATAGTTAGTGTTCTGATATTTTTTTCCCAGATATTGTTTTATAGAGGGATTTGAAGTAGCTTTCCCTAGGCAGCCTGAAAGATTATTCAGTGATTATAAGCAACTCAATACTGTATGACAGCATCTTCATGCAAGGGACTTACAATCATGTTTCATTAATTCAGCTTGAACGAAGCCTCATTTTGGGCCTTGAGGAGCTTAAGATTTATGTGAAATTAATAACATAACAGATGTCTTCACAATTTGGTTCCTCCAGAAAAAAAAAGGAGAAGGAAAAGGAGACCCTGATTACTTTGAAAACTTCAATGCTTTAAAATGCAGACTGAGGGAGTTGTCACTCTTGGGTAAGGGAGTTACTCCTTTCTATCTGCCATCCCTCTGAACTGAGTAGAATTTAAATGTCAGCTTTATATGAAATAGCCCAAATAGTCATTATTGACTACAACAAACAAGCAATCTAAAGCTATCATTTCCATTAATAAGTGACATCGGACATTTTAACTAAAACACAGGGAGATCAAACTTCCACCTTCTGATCTGCAGGTGGAAACAGGGCAAGAGGGAAGTAGACAAGGAAGAATATTCAGGAAATGGATTTCCCACCGTCCTTTGTTGCTGATAATTTAATCATATTGAAAACAAAATATATCTGAGTTGACACAAAAATCTCCACTTTATAAGAGAACCGAAAGCCTCTCTTGTGGATGTCTCTGCCTAAGGCCAAGTATCTTCTTTTCTTCCTTTTCTTCTTTATTTTAAATCCAAAGGATCACTTTAAGCACTGGGTTTTTCAAAAGTCAATTCTTTTATCTGGGCACAGGGAACACTAGGTGCCCTGCAAGCTGCATTTAAACACATCCGTGTGCTCCCAGTTATCTCGAAGGAAACTGACTATGTGTTTATCTCCCGAAGTCCAAATAATAACAGTAATTGAAATGAAATGGGAGAGGGTAAAAAAATAAAACTTTTTCACTTTGCTTCCCACCCTGCTCCTTTAAAAAATACAGAAAGGAGATCCAATATGCTAACGGCGCAGGGGAACAATGTCTTCTTCTTAAAATTCAAATAATTTGAGTGAAGCTGATAGGAGGGGAAGAAAGTCATTTGAGATGGTCTGATATGCAAAGCAAGTTATAGTAAAGGGCCGGGGAATGGAGACAGCACTGGGTATTATGGTTAAAGGGAGAGTCGGCGAAGTAATAAAAATTAGTCCATTTGATTGTTGTGGACACGGTTCATGCGCTAGCTCCACATTTCTAATGAGGTGGCCCCTTCACCACCCCCTCCCCTTGTTTCTTGCAGCCCACCCTGGGCATCTTGACTGAGCTGGCACTCCACTCTGCCAAGAGGTAAGAGCGCAGAGAGATAAAGGCAAGGAATCCAATGCTTTTAATGGGAATAATAAAACCCAAAACATAGTCGTCGTCCCCACCCCCCACCTGAGGTCCACAGGAGGAAATATCATTAGCATTTGTTGGAACAGACCAAGCAATGGCTTCTGAACATGATTCTCTCTCTCTCTCTCTCTCTCTCTCTCTCTCTCTCTCTCTCTCTCTCTCTCTCTCTCTCTCTCTCTCTCTCTCAAATTAATACCAAGGAATTCCTTAGGCATACGGAATAGCAACTAGCAACGAGGTTCCACTGTATTGAGTCATCTAGCAACTCAATACAGTGGAACCTCGGTTTATGAACACCTCAGTTTATGAATTTTCGGTTTATGAATGCCGTGGACTCATCTGGAATGGATTAATTCATTTTCCATTACTTTCAATGGGAAAGTTCGCTTCAGTTTATGAACGCTTCAGTTTATGAACAGACTTCCGGAACCAATTACACCCATGCTTCAGTTTATGAACGCTTCAGTTTGAGTACTCCGCGGACCCATCTGGAACGGATTAATCCACTTTCCATTACTTTCAATGGAAAAGTTCGCTTCAGTTTATGAACGCTTCAGTTTATGAACAGACTTCCGGAACCAATTGTGTTCATAAACCGAGGTACCACTGTAATCAAAAGCCTATGGTAAACTCCATGTCCATTGCTTGAGATGGTCGGAAACAGTGCTATTCCAGAGATGACACGCCTGTCCCACGCTGAAAGAAAACCCACCCACCAGGCATATGGACGGGTGGGTGGAGAGAATCATATATATATATATATATATATATATATATATATATATATATATATATATATATCCTTCTGCGGAAACGTCTGGGGGCCACATGCCTGTGGAGCATGTTTCAGGGAGCCAGAAACAAATGCAGTTGGAGGAATAAATGCAAATGTTAGCTTTGTACGCTATGCTGGTTTCAGCACACACTGCCATGCCCCTCTCCAGAGAGGCAAGAGGTATGGTCAGAGTTCAAGGACATATTCCAGCCCATGACCAGCCTAAGGTCTCCCACTGACCTTCCTGGCCAAGTTGGGATTTGAATCCTGGTTCAACACTCAGGGGTGGAGGAAGGGGTGTGTGGTAGGTGCGGTCCGCCCCGGGTGTCACCAATGGGGGAGTGACAAAATGCCGGGCAGCACTCACCGCGGAGCCTGCAGTCCACCCGCTGCCTCCCCCCAGCTCTGGGCGGCTGAGTGGGAGGAGGCAGACAGACTCCAGGGGCCCTACAGTGCACCCCACGCCTATGGGCAGTGTGCCCCGTGCCCCTGCCCCTATGGGCGGCTCGCCCTGCCCCTGGGTGCACCGCTCCAGGCACCCAAGCAGCTTCCTCTGCCACTGTCAACACTCTAACCACTATGCCACACTGTCTCCCCAGCATAGTTTAACCACCATGTGCATTTTGTGCAAGCAAATCAGGATGGCTGCTGAATAAATAGGACTTCTGGAGGAATTCAGACACACCTTTTGAAGTCTTGGCCTTTAGACATACAACAGAAAGGAGTTTGCTTTGTTTCAGGAGGGCCATTGAGGATATGCTAATTTGCTGCCACCCACCTTTTGTGGGGTGGGGGAGAAGTTGAAATAAATTAAGAGAGGAATTTTAACAGCACTTAGCAGCAGTGCTAACCATGTTCTTGCTCAGGAAAGGCAGGTCCGTGATGGGCAATTTCATCCAACTTGGCAGGAGGAAGTCCCAGACCACTAAATCCATCTGCCAAATAGCATTCCCAGCCCCACCAGTGATGCATTTAAATGGGTAAAAGTTCATAGGAAAGGATGCTCTTATGAGAATACCTCGATTTTAATAATAATAATAATAATAATAATAATAATAATAATAATAATAATAATAATGCCTATCAAGGCTATATTCCATGAACTATGGAATCTGCTTCCATGGCAGGCACTGATGACCACCAACTAGGATGGCTTTAAAAGAAGATTATACAAATTCACAGAGAACAAGGTTATCAGTGGCTATCATCCACTGTCAGAGAAGCAGCATGCATCTGAGTATCAGTTGATAGAAACTGCATGAAGTGAGAGTTGCTGTTGCACTCAGGACCTTCTTGTAAGCATCCGGTTGGCTGCTGTGCGAGCAGGACATTTGACCAGATGGGCCTTTGCCCTGATCCAGCAGAGCTCATGTGTTCTTATGTACATACGGCCATATAGCCAATTACAAAGTTACATTGAGGTGCCGTTTAATGCTTGTTCCGTTCATTTTAAGAATACGAAACTTAAGCACAACTGAGCAAACATTTGCCTGACTATTCAGAAGTGCAGAATAAATATGGAATGTGCCCTATTTAATCTCCTTACGCTGAAATCCACTGAGCAAAATTATAATTTGATATGGCTCAACTTAGCCAATAGAAACTCATAAAATGTCTTAACATCATAATACATTGTACAAAAGAATTGCTAAGCACCATAAAGCATATGGGAATATGGGTCTGTATTCCTCTATTACAGTCTGCCAGCACCGCATATTAAAATGATTTCTGTTTAAGTGCAAGGCTCCCCGAGGAGTATCCCAGCCTTAATTAAAATGTATATATATATATATATATATATATATATATATATATATATGGCAAAAGTCCATAGGGGACTTCATTTTGTTTTTAACTCTTTCAGACAGCTCTTTCTTAACTCATTAATTCCACTTCCCAACTTTGGGGACAATTAAAAAGGAGGAGTGTCTGCAAAGCTTTCTTTCTTGATTAAATGGTGTTATAATGAATGCAGATGTATACCAGACCAGGAGGCACTGAGCTGCTGGTGCATTGAGCCAGGGCTGCCCCCTGCACTCCCAGAAGGAGTCTCATGCCTTTAACAACTCTGTAGCATAGGTCTGTATCCATAGCTATTAGTCACGATCATGCGTGGAGCATCCAGGGTCACAGGCAGTCTACCCCTGGATTCCAGTTGCTGGGGAGCAATAATAAAGCAGGTTGTGGTCATTGTGTCCTGATTGTGGGCTTCCTATCTGGTTGGCCATCATGGAAAATGGGATGCTGGACCAGAGGGATGTTTGGTGTGACCCAGGTATTCTTATGCTCAGGTCAGGCTGCAACATCACGACTTCAGCTTCTCCAGAGAGAAATGCAGGGATAGAACTGTATCTCAGCAGTAGAGAATCTGCTTTGCATGCAGAAGGTCCCAGGATCAAGCCTTGGCATCTCCAGGTAGGGCTAGGAATGGCTCCTGGTCTGAAATGCTGGCATGGAAATTACTGAGCTAGATAAACCAAGGTTCTGACTCTATATACAGTGGTACCTCAGTTTAAGTACACAATTGGTTCCAGAAGTCTGTACTTAACCTGAAGCGTACTTAACCCGAAGCGAACTTTCCCATTGAAAGTAATGGAAAGTGGATTAATCCGTTCCAGACAGGTCCGCGGAGTACTTAAACTGAAAGTACTCAAACTGAAGCATACTTAAACCAAGGTATGACTGTAATGCAGCTTTCTGTGTTCCCATAGCAAAAAAGGTTTAACATGTAGCTTTCCCCCAGATTCGGATCCATTCCAGACACAGAACCACTATCAAGTGGCAACCCCATAAACTTCCGCTTGGCCCTGCTCTGTAACTTCAGAGTGTCCACAAAGATAACTCTCATCACTATTCCCACTCAGAGCAAACTCAACAATGCCTATCCCTTTGTCAGCAAAACAGGATCACCCCCCAAAAATAAAGTGGTGGCTTCCATACGCTCAAGGGACACCCTAGGTAGGAAGAAATACATACATTTGCGGATTGAATGAAAAATTGCATTTTAAGTCTGCATGGCTCGGGAGTCATCTGAGCACACTGGTGATTTTCTCTTGCTTCTCAATGGCTCTGATTCACTTGACACCCAAACATCTGAGCTCACTATTAGAGGGATGAATCGGGAGCTGCCACAAAATGTTGCAGTCAGTGAGTCTTTGTTTCTAGTCCCACCTGGAGCTGCCATGGATTGAACCTCAGGCCTTCTGCACAAAGAGCAGGTGCTCTTCCAATGAGCTATGAGCCTTCCTCATAGGATGATGATGATGGTGCTTCCACAGCTCAGTTTTGAAATGTGAAGATGTTTTTGTGTAACTGAACCCAAGGCGGGGTTGCCCAAACAGAGTGAACAGTGGGGGATGCTTTCCCATCTCAGGAGGTAGCTAAGCTGTACTGGAGGGGAAGTAGTTAAACAGTTAATTTTGTTGCCGATCAGCCTCCTGCTGTAATTAATAAAGTTGTGACCTTAGTCTAATCCATTCTGGTTGCCTCATTTCATTCTGCCTTCTTTTGCATAAGATGCACCCGGCAACTACATCGATTTGCATTTTCACATGGGTACAATCATATATAGGATTACTTCAAGATTGCTCTCTTTTTTTGTAGCTTTTTATCAATACGCATGAGTAGACCAAGGAGAAAATGCAAACAAATTGAAGGAAATGAATGCTGTGGCAAACTGTACGTGTTCTAATTGCTGGTGTATTTTTTTATTTTTATTTTTGGAGATGTTCTTACTTGACCCAAAATTCATGAGAACTAGGGCAGAGTGATCTGAGCGGGGGTGTTAAAAAAGAGAGAGAGAGTAAGAAACAGAATAGAGGAAATCCTTTTGTCCCTAACAAGTCAGAGATGCCAAGATGTTGAAAGCACTGATATCTCACTTTCCAATGAGAAAGTCTCAGGCTCAAAATTTTCAATGTGAAATGGAAAATAGAAAATCCTTCCTTAGACAATGAAGAAATTTAACACGGTTCAAGCATTTCACCTGTTTTTTAATGTTGATGGGTGCATGATAATCCTTATGTTAGCCAAAAAGGTAAAGAATCCATGCAGAATGAGGAGATATTACCAGTCAGTAGGCTTGGAAAAGAACCTCAAAGTTGAAAAAGTACTGTTACAGGCTTGGGGCATCAGTCTGGATGATACCTGTGAGTCCCTTTGAAACCAGTTCATGTGTATCTGTGAGGTTAGAATCTATAAGAGGAAACAGAACCAACCAAACCAGTTTCTTGGTTAAGGTAATAGCAAGTTCAGTACTGCCATTTACATGTTCAAAGATGTAGCTCTATTGCCTTGGAGATGAATGGGTGGACTTTTCCCCAACTCACCTAGGTGGATACCACACCACCCTCTGATGGCGAATAGCAGGCCAGGCTTTTGGCTGATTCTGGAAGCTGGAGACACAGAGGCATACTGTATCTTGCTCTGTAGTATACTCAAAGCTGTGCCTTGGGGGCTTCTCTAGAAACCTGTTGGAATGGTAATGCAGTGAGTCCCTCCACCCTATGCTTAGGTTGTGTATATGTGTAAATAAAACCATATATCCTAAAAATACCATGATCTCCATTGACCTTTGTCCCCCCAAAAAACTCATTTATTGAAGATTTTTAAACAGAAATTGGATGACTGTGTCAATAATAATAATATATTTATTTATTTTTACCCCACCCATCTGGCTGGGTTTCCCCAGCCACTCTGGGCAGCTCCCAACTTATTATTAAAACAGAATAAAATATCAATCATTAAAAACTTCCCTAAACAGGGCTGCCTTCAGAGGTCTTCTAGAAGTCAGATAGTTGTTTATTTCCTTGACATCTGAAGGGAGGGTGTTCCACAGGGCGAGCGCCACTATCAAGAAGGCGCTCTACCTGGTTCTTGCAGTGAGGTTCAGTGTCCAGGCTGAATGAAGGGGGTGGAAATGCTCCTTCAGGTCAGCACCAACATGTTGAATTGTGCTTTGAAACAGGGGCGTCTTACCCATAGATGTTAGTGGCACGCGGCACTAGGGCACCAGATTTTGGAGGCCGCCACAGGCTGAGTGTCTGGGAAGCAGAGTCAGGGCATGCCCTCTTCTCCACTCTGAGGCAGCCCACTTCTCTCCTCTCAGCCACTCATCGGAACATGCTGAAACCGGCTCAGGGAAGCCCCTTTGCGTCCCCTCCTGCCGGGGCTGCCTGGGTGCCTGTTGGGTACAATCGGGGGCGGGGCGGGCATGTCTCTCCCACCCCTCTCTGGCCACATCGCTGCCTATGCGCCTCCCCACAGAGTCTGCGAGTGAAGCAGGGAGGCGCCCTGTGCAATCCGGGCACCGAGCGAGGATGGGACAGCTGGCGAACCACCTGATCTGCTTGCTGGCTCTCCTGTCGCACGGACTTCCCCAGATGGGGGCAGATAAGGGGCGCCGGGCACATAGAGGGAGACTTCACGGGAGGGTGCGGGAGGCCGTGAGGGTGCGATCCAGGCGCCTCTTACTTACGTGCAGCTCCGAGTGCACGTCAGACCACACGATGTAAACAAGTCAGACTGAAGTCCCGTCCCCCCTTAAAAAAGGACGACAACTCTGGGAAATGTGTGGGGGTGGGGGGTGGCAGAGAGATATATGCTCTTAAGACGGCCCTGTTCAGAAGCGTACTGGAAGCCAGTGTAGGTCTTTCAGGGCCGGTGTTATATTGTCTTGGTGGCCACTCCCAGTCACCAGTCTAGCTACTGCATTCTGGATTAGTTGCAGTTTCTGGGTCACCTTCAAAGGTAGCCCATGTAGAGAGCATTGCAGTAATCCAAGCGGGAGATAACTAGAGCATGCACCACTCTGGCAAGACAGGGATTATTTAGCTGTGATTCCTGCATTGCAGGGGGTTGGACTAGATGCCCCTTGAGGTCCCTTCAAATTCTACAGTTCTATGGTTCTAGGAAATGTGGCAGTGGGGCCCAATATAAGGAACAAGGAGTTGGCATAATCTTTAGCAGCCGCAAACACATGAGATGAGCTGGGCAAATTTATTTTATCAGCCTTGCAGCTGCATTTTTCCTATCAAGTAAGCAAGAGTCAGAGTTTTGGGGTTATGACCAGCCTTCTACACACACACACACACACACACACACAGAGAGAGAGAGAGAGAGAGAGAGAGAGAACACATGTTTTCGATACTGTACTTTCCTTGCATAATTTGCCAAGGAATTACTCCAGTTAGTGTTCCTTCCTAATGTAGCAGCAAGCTCTTTTTAAAATAAAATAAAATAAAATGCAACCATTATTAAATAGGTCCTCGGTGAATAGAGTTTAATTTCAAGCCTGTTAACATACTGTGTATGCTGATCCCATTGACTTCAAATGGACTATGGATCAGGCCTGCAGGGGGTTATAAAGAGCAGGCAGAGAACAGACACACAGGCCAGCCAAACAATTCACCTTGCTCCCCTTTGAATAGCAGAGCCCTTGCTCCCTCTAGAGGGAAAGGAAGGCAAGCAAACTTTGAATTGCAGTGGAACAAGACCAGCTACAGTAAGCGCACAATTTAACTTGAGCACATTCAGAAATATGCATGAGGCAAAAAATAAAAGTACATTTAAAAGAGGTCAGGGCTCCAGGAAAAATGACTTTGGCAATCCCACCTGACACTGAACCCAATGGATTTCGACTATACATGATTTTGGCTTTGGGCATGATCCTCAGAAAGTAACCCCCATATACGTTGTGGACTTACTGTACATTAGGTGGGTAACAGGGGTCCCCGAGATAGAGCCAGCTTTCTGAACCTGTGGTGGGGTGGGAAGGATGGGCCAGCCTATTTTTGTACCGAGTTGATTACATATAAGCTGAATAATAAGTCTGTTCAGTCCCAGATTTTGCCTGTGTGTGTGTATTTAATGAATCAGAAACCCTTACAAGTTTGGAAGGGACCCAGTGTGTCATCCAGACTGACCTCCTAAAACAACAACAACAACAACAAAATTGTAGAGCTGAGAGAGGGCAACTACATTGATTAAGAGTCTGGAGCAACTGTTCGGTGTTGAGGACTTTTAAGTTTAGAATAAAAGGTAACTATGGTGGGCCTGATGCAGCCTGTGGCCTGATCCAGTGCTGCTCCTCTTATGTTCTCAGGTTCATAATACACCGGAGCATTGCAAGCTGGAAAATTCATTAAGTAATAATGAATTACAGCAACATCACCGATCACAGTGTTTATTTTGTATGGTTATACCCTGCCTTTCTCTAATCATGGGATGCAGGGTGGTATATATGGACCTCTGCAGGACGTCTCCCATCCAGGCTCTCAAACCTGGTCATGAGTCCCAAGACAGGGTTCTCAGAATTACAGGCTGCTTCTTATAGCATGTGTCTTATTTATATACCCCAAAATGAAGAAACTAGAACCCTGAAGGGGCAGCTTTACAGCTTGAGTCACCATCTGTCATGTATGATCTTGTTGAGGTTCCTGCAGTGCAGGGGGTTGGACTAGATGACCCTTGGGCCCCCTTCCAGCGCTACAATTCTATATGATTTATGTAGAAAGAGGATGAAGCTGCTATCCCAGCTTTAACCACCAGAGGGAGGCGTACAATAGCCTTCACATACACAGGTCAGAATGTGGATCCTAAATGACACCAGAATACATCGCTATGACTATGTTTGCATTAATGGGTGCTTGTTTCTTTAACATGAAAAAGCAGGCTTTGTAGAGAACCCAGGAGAGTTGGGGTGGGGTGGGGATAAGCTCAAGGGGAACACATCACATAATGCAAAGTTAATTCATTTGTATATTTAACCCCTGCAAAATTTAGCGATAGCCTCCGGTTAAGATGACTTTCAAAAGCCAAATACACAGAACATAGGGATAAATGGAACCTCTAGCTTCAGTGGCAGCCTACCACTGAAAAGTAATGCTGGGAGGGGAAGCAAGGAAGAGGGCTCTTGTCTTGCCTTTCCACTGAACTGGCAATGATGAACTAGGGGCAATATAGGAAAGCAGGCTTATACTGAGTCAAACCATTGGTCCATCTAGCCCAGGCATCCCCAAACTGAGGCCATCCAGATGTTTAGGCCTACAACTCCCATGATCCCTAGCTAACAGGACCAGTGGTTGGGGAAGATGGGAATTGTAGTCCAAAACATCTGGAGGGCCAAAGTTTGGGGGTGCCTGATCTAGCCCATGGTTGTTTGCACTGACTGGCAGTAGCTTTAGAGGATTTCCTGCAGAAGTCCCCCCCCCCCCCCGCTGTACCTGGAGATGCCAGGGATTGAACTTGAGTGTATTGCATGCAAGGCTCTGCCAACTGTTAAGGACACAGGAAGTCACCTTGAACTGAGTCAGGCTATTGAGCCATTTAGCTCTGTATCATCTGCACTCACTGGCATCAACATCCCATGGTTTGAGGGCAGAGAAGGGTCTTCCCCAGTCCTAACTAGAGATACAAGGGTTCGAAACTGGGACCTTTTGCATGCAAAACAGATGCTCTACCACTAAGTCTCCTTGGGGCCATAATGGATGAAGAAGACTTCATGAAGACGGAACAGGGTGCAGTGTCACAACAGGGAATCATGGGAGGACATGATTCCCTGTTGTGTATGGAAAGGGCGGAGGAGTAGCAACATTGTCCAATGATGTTCACTGTTGGATGAAATTTAGCGTGACATGTCAACCTATCAGTCAAAAACCACAGTTCCATAATGCAACAGTAGTGTACTGTAGTGTGAAAGGAACATTAGGAAACAGGAGAGTAGTGCTAGTATTATAATCAGAAAAAACTAACACCATATTCTCCATGCCTGAATGCATCCTAGTCTGAGACTGTAAACTCAGGGTAGCCAGTGTGGTGCCTTGGACTCCATCTCCCATAATCCCTGACCACTGGCCATGTCAGCTGGGGATGATGGGAGTTGGAGACTAACAACAGCTTGAGAGCAGTAGGCTGGCTGCTCTAACTGCTGCTCTAACTGCTATGCCACATTGGCTCTCTAATGCAATGGTTCCCAACAGGTGGTCCGCGGACCCCCAGGGGTCCGCGAGCTATGCCAGAGGGGTCCGCAAGATGCTATTAGAATAAAAAATATATTAAATATATTTCGTATGATAACAGATTTTTTGTTTGGGCCGCTTCCTGCATGAGCAGAGTCTAGCGTGAAACTAGAATTAGATAGAGGCAGTAGTTCTGCTGTATGCCGTTAGGTGGCGCTTTACAAACACTACTGTTTTGCAAAGAGGCAGCGCGCGCATTCTACTAACGCTCACCTCCCCCAGATGCTTTGCGCGCGTCGACTTCATTTGTGCGCTACTGCGCAGGTTCCCTGTCTTCTCTATTCCCCTCCCTCCTCCCTGGACTCTTATAAAAAGACTCTTAATTTGGCTCTCACTTTTTAATTTTAGGATTAGGAATTAATGGGGGTCCTTGTCACAATAGCGGCTCGATGAGGGGTCCTCGAGAAAATTTTGTTGGGAACCCCTGCTCTAATGTGAAACCTAGAGCTAACCCCCCCCCCCCCAATGTTGGCAACCATCCTTCGCAAGTCAGGAAGTAGACTCCAGATAAGCACCCATTTTTAAAGAGGCTGTTGCATTTTTAATCACTATCTTAACAGCACTATCTTTCGCACTGTAAATTACAGGATGAAATACAGCACCTCCATTGAGGTCTCACTATTAATTTTTACATTTCAAAAAGCTCTTAGCCATCCTATAAAGTTTTATGAGCACTTCTGGTCTACCCTGACCTAATGAGTGAGAGGTGTCGGAGAAAAGAAATGACCCCTAAGAGGCTTCATTTCGGTCCATCCATCTGGCAGGCACAGATGTCCACTTAGCCTAAACTCCTCCACATACAAGCTATGTAATAGGGTAACAATAAGAATCTAGTTTAATAATAATAATAATAATAATAATAATAATAATAATAAAGCATATTTTGAGATTAGACACCAGCATTTCCAGCCTTCCATTAATGGCATTTCAGCCAGATAGCTTATTATGGACAGTTCAGCTGTCTCCAGGCTCGTTTTTCATTGACTCTCAGTTGGGAAGTAGATATAAACTTCTCAAGTTTACACAACTCCTTGCTTCCCTGTCACACATTGCCACAAATGACCAAGCTCTAAATCAGGGCCAAGAAACCAGTGACTCTCTCAATGGTCCTGGACTCCAACACTCACCAGCCCTGGGCAGAATGGCCAGTGGTCGAGATGATGGCAGTTAAAGTCAAACATCTGAAGGGCCACAGGTTCCCCATCTCTGTTCCAGATAAACAGAGGATGCTGATGTAGAACAAGCATAAGATCATCATGCTCCTTTTAATCTATACTGACTGCTCAATAAAATTTCTCCTTGGGCTGATTTCAAGCTTGATTTCTAAATTTGGTGATGGAATCCTCAAGAGGGGGAGGGAAATGGCCACCAGATATTTCTGACTCCTACAATAGGACTCTACATACTCAAAAGCTGCTTTGCACAACACCCAATGAAACTACATTGTAGTTGTCCCTAGTTAGCAAACACAGTCCTTATTTTCTGGACTCACTCCCTGGTAACTCTGTGTTTCAGTTTTGACCCATTTTTTCCCCTTCTGGGGCAGCAATCCTAAGTATGAGGGTGTCCCTTAGGGTAACCATGTGCCCTCCTTTCAGGGCCGGATTTAGGTTTGATGAGGCCCTGAGCTACTGAAGATAATGGGTCCCTTTATAAGTCCAGGTGTCCTTTGTCAACAACAAATTGTCACTGTTTTTATGTGTTGAATATATACTATATGGTAATTTATGGACCTTATAGGTATCTAAAGCCATTACTAAAGCACATAACAAGAAGCTAGCAGGCAGGGCCCATTATTTACAACATAGGAGCCTACACAACACCAAACACTACTGCTGTATGTAGGTTTTATTTTATTTGTTTTTTTATCTTATATTTTGGAAATGTTCATCCAGTTTTTTTTCCTTTTGGGGGGGCAAGAGAGTGGGGCCCTAAGCTATAGCTTGCTTAGTTTATACGTAAATCTGGCACTGCCTCCTTTACAGGGGACAGTCCTCTCTTTAAGGTCACCCATGTTTGATGAAGTCCTTTGTTCGGAGGGTTCTCTGGCACAAGTTCAAAACCCTCAAGAACCTAAGGCAGGAGATCAGGGCTCCACAGGGCTTTTGAAAGTGCCCACCGACAGTGCTTGGAAAGAGAATTGAGCAGGACCTGGGTCACCCGGTGAAATCTATTTCCTCTACATGTGTGTTTATGGTATGACTTCCTAAAATTCTCCACCTGATTTCTGGGTGGCAAATTTGGCAAAGCGGGGGATTTCCCCAAGTTGTCTCCAGAAGAGTGGGTGGAAATCTTGAACACTTCAAGTGGAAGTGTAAAAGAAATAATTTTTGGTGGGTAGGGATGAGGCAGAGAATTTCTCAAAGAATAATCTGAATGTTGAATCAAACTATTGTTAGTTCAACCTCATGGAAGAAGGAAGCAAGAGATTAAGAATAGAGGAGGGCGGGGGGGGGGGGAAAGCTTCACTAATATTAAAATAATATTAAATCTGAATCCACAGTTGTGCCCAAAATTCTCTGCCAAGGAGAGTGGGCTGAAATTCTCAGAAAATGCCCTTAAAATTATTTTTCAATACATTCGAACCCAGCTGCAAATCCCTTGTCAAAAAGGCTCAGCAGCTCCATCATTTGCCGGATGTGATTTGTTTCTAATGTATGAATTAAACGGCATGGGGACATTTCCTGCGGACAGCAGACATGCATCTTCCCAACTTCCATGTACAGAGTATTTTGCTTGGAATAATTTGTGACTTGTTACAGAGGGGATTAGAGAAAGAGAAAGAAAAGGGCTTGATAGCTACAGTGTTACTAATTAAATATTAAATCAAAGCCACTCTTGTTAAGTCTATTATCCTTACATCTCTGGTATGCGTGCTCTGAACTCGGCACATTATTTTGAGCAGTTATTGGAATCATCTGTGGAGGGAAATCTCATTTCTCATTGCCAAATCTGGTGTTGGAACGACAAAAATAAAAGCATGGGGGCCAGCTTCATGCTGCGTCCATGTGTAGGCTTCCAAGAATTTATTGACCTGGATTCCACATGGTGGTTATTCATCTGAAGCCCATCTCAGCTTCTTCTGCTCCTTTGCTGTCAACCTATGAGTGAAAGTTGGAATGGTTTTTGTTCGTCTGTTAGGAATTATGGGTACCGACATCATAGAATTGTAGAGCTGGAAGGGACCCAAAGAGCCAACTAGTCCCAGCACCTGCAATGTAGGAATAACACAGCTGGACACCACACACAGAAAGACAGGAAGATGTCTTATGTTGAGTCAGACCACTGACTTCGGACCTCCAGATATTTTGGACTACAATTCCCATCTTCCCCGACCACTGGTCTTGTTAGCTAGGGATCATGTGAGTTGTAGGCCAAAACATCTGGAGGGCCGCAGTTTGGGGATGCCTGATCTAGATCAATATTTTCTACACTGGCTGGCAGAAGTTCTCAAAAATTCCCCTCAGGAGACATTCACAGGTCCTTCCTGGAAATGCTGCGGATTGAACCCAGGGCCTTCTGCATGCAAAACCAATGCTCGGCCAGCAAGCTACAACCCTTCCCCATAAGAAGATGAAATGGCAGGAGACCCAAACCAATTCCATATATATGCAGAAGAGAACCACCCCCTTGTTCAAGTGTTTGGCTCCCGAGCCAATAATATTTTTATTCCCGTCAGGGTTATGTATGGTTTGGACCCTCACCAGGAAAACACAGTTGGGTCGCTAGCAAGTTATGTGCCCCATTGCTTTCCAATAGAGATGATAAAATCTGTCAGTTGGGGTTTCTTTCACTTCCTCATTTATCTACACTTCTAAGTTCAGTTCTCTGCATTTCCACATCAGTTTGTGATTTATGTCTTTTAATGTCCTTATGAAAACCCAGCAATTTCAGACTGAAAGCACAATGGCACCACTTGAAACAGCCATGGGCTCCCCTCCCCCAAGTTATCTGGGGAATTTAGTTTGTTAAAGGTGCTGAGAGTTGTTAGGAGCCCCCCCCCCATTCCCCTGAGAGAGCTACAACCCCCAAGGGCAGTTTAACAGGCAACCCCTCTCTTTCCAAGGAACTCTGGGAATTGTAGCTCTGGGAGAGGAATGGGATCTCCTTAAGAAGCGACATTTCTCAGAATTCTTTATGGAAAGCCATGGGCTGTTTAAAGTGGTATCATGGTGCTTTCAACATATGGTGTGGAGACATATGGTCTCTGCCTGAATTTTCTGTGTTTCAGTCAACTTGGTCACTAAACTGCACTGCTTTCCTTAGAACCTGGCTCACTAGGGGGATAATTTTTCCTATCCTGTCATTGCATGGAAAATGTTTCTTCAGAACTGCCCCCACATAGCCAGAAAAGAAAGAAGGAATTTGCCACCATTTTCTAGAATGCAGTTAAGTATTAATTTCATCACATGAAGAGAAAACTTCAGCAAAGGAGAGTCATGATGGCATCTCCCCATCAAATATCCACATCTATCTATCTCTATAGATCAGCAAAGGAAGCTTCTGAATGGTAAAGTACCAAGAAATATCAGTAGACCTCTATGAATAGAGGCTGACATGGAAGGACCACATATTTCTAAAGGGAGAACATTGCACTCAGGTATTTTTTAAAATAAGAAAATTGGGTTGGTAACACCATATGTATTACTAAAGGTACATCCTCATATGTTTCACAAGTAGACCCTGAAATTTTTTTTATAAAAAAACCTGCTCTATTTTACTGAATACTGAACCAGTTCACACAAGTAAATACACTTGTTTAAAGGAATTCAAGGAGTAATTCTTCGCTTGAAAGAGCATGTGATTTAATCCATTGTTATATTCTTAGCTGGCTCATTTTCTAAGATCTTTGTCACATTTGCTATAATTTAATATTTTAGATATCCTTTAAACGAGTGTGAAAGGTTTTCAATGCCTTTCTTTATTCAGCAAAGTTCTCCCTTTTTTGCCTATAATTGAGTTCAAACTGGTTTTGTGAGAGACTTCTTCAGATAAACTGTATACATTTTTTGTTCTTATCTCACTTTCCAGCTTTTGATCAACAGCAGCGTATGAGTGTATGTACGTTACATTCAAGAGCTAACCAAATTTATTCAACAGATTATACATTAATTTTGCTATTAGAACATAATATGAACAGATAATCCACAGCAATGTGTCAGAATTTTTCTTGAAACTGAATTTAATTATAACCAGTAATGTGTGTCTGAGAATTATAATTATGAAGACTCATGTTCTGTAAATCTGAAATGACAGATTATATTTCAAAGCCTCATTGCAAAGGAATTACAGCACCAATTTATTAGTTGTAAATGTCTGATTATTGTGGCTTTGCTTTAAAAAAAAAAGATGATCAGAGTATATTCTAGATGGATTTAATCCTTCTGACCAAAGAGAGAGAGATTTCATACAGAAAGTGGACACTGTGATAATTTGTTTACAGGACACGCGTTCAGACAATTTATCTTTATTTCACAGTCCCTGAACAGTAATGATTTAAAGATACTTTATTCAATTTTGTACTATATTTCACTGCAGAGAAAGTGATTAAGAAACATGCATTAACCTAGCAGTGGCACAATTATCGCTTTAGGTCTCCAACATTGTTTCATGTGTAGCTCCTTTTGTTACATAGTGATAACATGCAGATAGGAGGGTGGATTCCACTCCATTGACCATGAGTTCCTTTGCATGGCAGTCAGCTGAGGAAAGCACCAGAGGTTTTGCTATTTATCAGCCTTTTGCCTCCTGCTCAAAGCAGCTAACTTCCCAACCAGGCCATTAAGTGATGAGCAAGCTTAATGAGGTGGAGTCTCCTGAATAGAATGCTCCTGTGTTAAACACAGGAAAGCGTAATGGGGTTCGGACACTCAATCTGGCATTGTTGCACTTCTAATGATGTCCCCCTTAATGGAATGGCCCTGCCGTGTGTCATAATAGAATATGTCATTTCAGCATCCGTCAGAGAGTAAAGCTTTTAAAGAACCTGGTCACTGATCCAGAAGAACACAGGAACATAGGAACTGCCTTATACCCAGTCAGTCCATTGTTCCATCGAGTTCAGTATTGTTCAGCAGCTGTCCAGGATCTCCAACAGAAATCTTTTTCGAGTCCTACATGAAGAAATTGAGGGTTGAACCTGGGATCTTCTGGGTTTAAACCTTAAACACCACTAAACTATGGGCATAGGAAATCACCTTCCACTGAGTCACACCAGTTGTCTGCACTTTAGGGTTTCAAATAGAGATACTGTCCCAACTTTGCCTGAAGATGCCAGCGATTGAACCAAGGACCTTCTGCATGCAAAGCAGGTGTCCTATTGCTGAGCTGTGGTCCTTCACCAGTTTAGTCGTACAGACAGTTCAGAATTCTAAGATCCAGGGAGAAATTGTTTTGGAAATGATTTCAGAACCAAACCACCCATAATTCTCTATATGCTATTTTACCAAGGAACTCCGAAAACCTACTGATGAGCTTTTGGTGATGCAACATTTATTTCCTGGACAGGAAGCAGTGTACATGGCTGAGCGATCCCATAATTATTTTGAGGAACACATGAAAAGTTTCCAGTACAGGTTTTAAGCAGGATCAGCCTGACAGTGTTAACTTGGTGAACCTACACTGATGAAATGTAACGGAAACACCCACCCAAATCCACATCTCTACCACGTTTTCCTTATTCAGAAAATCAAATCCAATCTTGAGTGCTTTTCCATGCAAAGTTTCCATGGGCAAGCCAAGAGAAGCATGCTGGGAGGCTTGATAAGAATTCCACGCCGAGCAAACTGGCACACTGTCAGCTTTTCACTGGCTCTGTGTCTGCAACCTAACTCAATGCACGTAAATTCAAGAATGGCTGATGTGAGAGGAGGGAACGGAAAACATGTGTTCCTGGCCAGCTGATTGGACCTCAGAAACTAGCACCATTTCTGGTCTCTGTTGCATTATGTTTCTGAAGGGACATACTGTAGAGCAGCCAGAAGCAGGAGTAGTTCGTCACTGCAGCAAGTCATTTGAATTTCAACAGAAGGGCTGCAATTTTTCACTTCTTTTGCTGCTAGAGCTCTGTATGTTGCCAGGAGGTCAGGAAACCAAGCCTTATAAGGACCAATTGAGGGAGCTTGGTATGTTTAGTGGTATGTTTAGCCTGGAGAAGAGAAGGCTGAGAGGTGACATGGTAGCCATCTTCAAATATCTAAAGGGCTCTCAAACTTGTCTTCTGCTGCTCCAGAGGGTAGGACCTGAATGAATGGATTGAAAAAACAAGAGAGGAGATTCTGCCTAAACACTAGGAAGAAGTTGGTGATGATGGTAAGAGCTAATCAACAATGGAATGAACTACCTGGCAAGGTGGTAGGCTCTCCTTCATTGGAGGTTTCTAAACATAGGTTGGGGAGCTCTCTGTCAGAGACTCTTTGTGATTCCTGCCTTGCATAGGATTGGACTAGATGACCCTTGGGGTCCCTTTCAACTCTGGAATTCTATGATTCTATGGAATAGGCTTCTGTATTGGTCTGATGCCAGGTACCTTATACTGTGTCAGACCATTGGTCCATTAACCTCAGTATGGTGAGCACTGACTAGCAGCAGTTCTCCAGGATTTTAGGGAGGGAGTCTCTCCCAGACCTACTTAGAGATGCTGGGGATTGAAACTAGGACCTTTTGCATGCAAACCAGATGTTCTAGCACTGAACCACAGCCCTCCCCCAAGGCCCAGAGGTTTGCCTGGCATGAACAACTAGGATCTTGCCCCAGGTGTCAAAATAACTACATTTACAACACTGGACTAACTAAATATATAGTGGCGATGATTATATGATGATTAATGTTAGAATGCCTAACCTCTCTTTCCCAGAGCAGGTATCATGCAACCCAAAGAACCTGTGCATCCAAACTGATACTGATTAGTTCGTACATAATAAATTATCCCAAGGCAACCTTTGACGCCACACATCCCCTAACACTTTAAAATTAAAACTAAATTCAATTTAAAGGAAAGGGGAGGGGGAGGGAAACGCTCCTGCAAACCATTTTCCCCTTAAATTAATCTTCAATGAACTTGCCGTTTTGGCCTTCCCACTGGATGCAGATAATCAATCTTGACACGGGAAACGGAAGCCCTTGCAAGGAAGTAGAATTAGAGCAGGGATCTGAAGCAGCAACATGAAAAGAGATATTATCAGTATTTTATTAGGAACAATTAAGCTAATACTCAATTAGTTTCCATCCCCCAAATGACAGATTGGAAAACAAAGAACGAGCCCCCGACAAGGTGTTCATTTTCTAATAAATGGCCGGTGCGAGGAATCATTTATTGGTGTTTTGCCCCCCGGTCAAAGTCTCTGGGTGACCTGCCTAGTGCGAGGCGATGGTGCTGGCCAGATGCCAACATTAACTGTACTTATTACACGCATCCCATGCAGAACGCATCCATCTCTGGCTCAGCTCTGACATCCCATTTATTCCAAGATTCATTTGTCATGTCCCCCAATCACCAAAATGAATAGAAACTTCCCAGCATGATGGATTGCAGTCCTAATTAGGAGTAAAGACAAGATCTACACTCAAGTAGGGTTTTTTCTCTCTCCCTCTCCCTCTCCGGCATTCTTTCTTCTAATACAAAAAGGGTGCCCGGGCAACTTTACAGCTAATGTCCTTCTGAAGTGCCCGGACGCTCTAGGTCAATGGGTCATCAAGGAGTTGTCACCCTCCCATAAAAGCTTGATTTCCCTACATCAGAAACACTTTCCAAGGGGGAAGGAACCATTGGACACACATTTTCCCCCAGACGTAGGATTTCTCATGGGTAAGACATTAAGAGAGAGAGAGAGAGATGGAATCCTCTGGAGAAAGCCTGATAATACTATTGAAGTCCATCAGATGCTCCCCAAGGCTGTGTAATCAGGCTGGGAAAAGACTCTACCAGTCAGTATAGATAATGTTAAGCTGGAAGGACCACTGCACAGCTCATATCTCCTTTCAAAGCTCTGCCCTCCCCACCAGGGACCAGTACTTGCAATGAGAAGAGTATAGGAATGTAGGAAGCTGACTTACACCGAGTCAGACCATTGGGGTCCAACTAACTCAATTTTTCCTGTACTGACCGGAAGCAGCTCTCCAGGATTTCAGACAAGGCTCTTCTCCCAGCCTTAGTTGGAGATGCCTGGGATTGAACTTGTGACCTTCTGCATGCAAAACACTTGCTTTACCACTGAGCTGCATCCTTCCCCTGGCATGGATATATGCAATGATGTCATTTTGTATCATATGAATGAAAATATCACACGCCTACACCATATTTGTCACACAAGTATGAACATCCATAGCATAAATGAATACGAATTTGGAACACACATTAATATCTAAATTAATCCCATGGTGGTCTCTGCTTTCCCAACACCTTTTGGTCATTACAACATCTCGTATCAAAAAGTGGCCATAAACCTTCTATTGATGGCAAAGAGCTTTTAAAAATGAGGAAATTCAAGGGTGAGACCTCCAAGGAGACTTAATATTTTATGTCTTAATTTATGGGAAGAAAGACTCCTCTTGTTGCCATTAATATAATAATAATAAAAATGGCAATATCTTCCCTTGTGCAAAGCCTTTGCTTATTTTAAGCACTCTATCAAGCCCCTTTGGCTCCAGAACGGGTTTGCATTATGGAGCTACAAATCAAATAAACTGGGATTTAAAAAAAGAAAACTTGGAATGGGTCTGACCAAAAATGCAAGGCAGAACTACGCATTCCAAGAAACTTGCATTATTTTATCACTTACTAACAGTGTTTACATGCCACCCAGTAACAAGTGTTTCTTGGAGGGGTAGTGAAAGCGTCGAAACTCACCAAAGATCACAGAAAAATAAAACTATATGAATTCCAGGGTACACATTTCAGAAGCATTGTGTGAAGCAGAACAGAGCAATAGATACTATCACTAAATAGAGGGAAAGCTATAACCCATCTAAAATTCAGTGTATGCAAAGTCTCACAATAAAGCTGGAAGTAAAAGGGTGGGCAGAGGGGAAGGTCTTCAAAGACCTTACACTGGAAATACCACAAGGAAGGTGTTAGGCAGCTCACTCTTGCCTGGGAGGTCATTCCATAACTAGGATGCCACTACTGAGATTGTATATTGTTGAGAGAGAATTACACGGTCAAACTGGCAAGCTGGCAAAATCTATAAAAATGAAAAGAAAGAGTGTTGGAGATACTTTTTATCATATGTGGTGGGAATGTAAAAATGTAAAACTGTATTGGGCAATGATATATAATGAATTGAAGAAAATGTTGAATAAAATATTTGTTAAACAACCAGAAGCCTTCCTGTTAGGTATTTTAGGTCAAGATTTGCTGAAAGAGAACAGAACACTATTTATGTATGCTACTACAGTGGCGAGAATTCTGATAGCACAAAAGTGGAAGACTAGAGAAATTCCAACTAAAGAACAATGGCAAGAGAAATTGATGAACTATGCAGAACTGGCAAAATTGATGGACAGACTTCAAGAAAAAGATAACAGTGACTTTGAAAAAGAATGGGAACCATTTATAACATATCTGCAGAAACAAAGGAAGAATATTGACTTGATGGCAGGATTTAAATAAACATTCACATCTTTATTAACAAAGAACATTTAAAACAATATAAGAAATGATATAGTAGACTTTTAAGAAACAGCAGTATGTGACAAGAGGGAAACAAACCAGAAGTGGAAGGGGGGGGAGCCCAGGAGGGGGAGGGAAGAGGGGATGGTATTGATATGAGATGTATGCAAGAATAGAAAAAGAAAAGAAAAGAAAAAGAAAATTTAATAAAGAAGAAGAAGAAGAGATATCCAGGTACTTGCTTCATGGGCAGGTTGTGATCTCCCATTTCTTCCTCCTTTAGGTAACTTTGCATCTTCCCCTCTAAGGGTATGCATTCTGTCCCTCTATCTGTCTTAACTACAATTGGCCAGATTTTGGCACAATTTAAAGGATGAACCAAATGAACTGATTTAGTCTGAATATACCCTAAAAGCGAAATCCTGAAAACCACTTTCAAAGCAATCTTTCTGCTTCTGCGAAGATGGATAATTTAATCTTCGTCATTGGCCTGTCTCTGTCAAAGAGAACAATGGATAGTCTATTCACAACTGATGACTATATAGAAATTAATATTAGTAAAAGGTGTCCATTTAGTGTCTCACCTTCTGTGCTAAAGGTGACAGGTGTGATGGATGCCTCCCCAGACAATGGATTTATCTTTAAAATGGGGTAATTACACACGGGATGCATGGTTGACATAATGACATTGTGGTTTAATATTAATAAAGGAAAGAAAGAATCCTCCTCCAAGCAGAAGACCGTATGGTCAAGCCAAGTCATATTCTTGACTGTGGCGAGGGTGAAATTTTGTGACTTCAGTAAAAAATAATAACTGTTTCCCTTGTGTACGCATATATAGCATGTTCTTTCTCATGCACTGTCATTGCAGCTGGGCTAAGTTCAAGGCGTTAGTACTGGTGTATGAAGCCCTATACAGCTTGAGATCAGTGTGGCTAAAAGTTTGTCTCGTCCTTTATGTATCCAACTGATCACTGCAGTCTGTGGGAGAGGGCATCTTACAGATGCCATAGCACCAGAAGATCCCTTCTGCTTGAGAGGCAGAATCAGGCCATAAATGAGATGGCATCTACCCTCCTGTTACATATCAAGACAGGTGCTGCCTCGGTCGTCTTATTGGCTTTTGTTGGAGATCTTTTTCTTTCAACAAGTCTTCTAAATGAATATTTTTTTATGCCAGCCAATATCTGTATCGGATTTGAAATGGTTCTTAGAAATGCAATTATTTTCAATTGTTTTTTATATATCAGTTTCTTTTATATATGTTTTTAGCGTATTGCAAATTTCCTTCGGGTTGTTTCGTAGGAAGCAATTCAGAAAATCATTCAAACCCTCCTTGTGTTTTAGGAACTGCTGAGATTAGAAGGACCATAACTTAGTTGTTCAGCTTCTGCTTTCCATAGGTCCCAGTTTCAATCCTCAGCAACTCCAGGTAGGCCTGGAAAAGACAAGCCCCACGTCTGCCTGAAACCAGCCTGAATGGCCTTCAAATTGGGCAGGGGGAGCGTCGCCTATTCTTCCACAGCTCCTTCTGGTGGTCCATACCATCTGGAGAACACTGGATATTCAAAGGCTGGAATAAGCCGGGTTGGAAATGACTGCAACTTCCCATGAGCCTTCGGGATGAAGTGGGATTATTTTATGGTGTGTGTGTGTGGGGGGGGGGGAAATCTTATGAAATAATAATATACACAGGACATATGAGACTTATGGTGCATTCAGACATGGGGATTATTGTGTTCGTTTTCTTGGTTATGATGCTAGCACTACTGTTCTCTTTTCTAATGTTCCTTTCACACTACAGTATCTGTTGTTTTATGAAACCGTGACTGATACGCTGACACGACATGCTCAGTTTCATTCACAGCAGTGGGTGTGGTTCGACACAGCAACGAAGGTCTTTGGACAACATCACTGCTCCCCCCCCCCTCACAAATGTGTGCTTCTGTTCCACCATGATGGCCCCATGAAAATAGCAGGAAAGAACTGTATGCCAGTAAGGTAAAGGGACCCCTGACCATTAGGTCCAGTCGTGACCGACTCTGGGGTTGTGGTGCTCATCTTGTGTTCTTGGCCGAGAGAGCCAGCGTACAGCTTCCGGGTCATGTGGCCAGCATGACAAAGCCGCTTCTGGTGAACCAGAGCAGCACACGGAAATGCCGTTTACCTTCCCGCCAGAAAGGTACCTATTTATCTACTTGCACTTTGACGTGCTTTCGAACTGCTAGGTTGGAAGGAGCTGGGACTGAGCAATGGCAGCTCACTCCGTCACAAGGATTCGAACCGCCGACCTTCTGATCAGCACGCTCTAGGCTCTTGTGGTTTAACCCACAGAGCCACCTGCCAGTATATATATGCCAGTATAATGCCCCAAATTTTGTCACTTTACTCCCACAATTTCCTGGGTTAGGGGGGCTTCATATTCCATTAACTTTCTGGAACTGGGTTTTATGTAATGGGAAAGCTCAAATACAATGTAAAAATTAACAGTTGTGGAAACGCTGGTGAAATAGAATAAGCTGCCATATGAATGCAGCCTGGTACCTGCTGTTATTTGTACCAATAAAGATAACCAGATGTTTTGCAATAAAATAAAATAAAATAAAATAACAGCAAACCTTTTGGGAAAATACAGCCATCACTGGGATTACGAACAAGCTGATCTTCATTTAATTCTCTCTGCAGTCACCACAGAATAAATGCCTGATAATTATACGCCCCCAGGTGCCGTGATCAGAAATATTCTATTTAATGTCTCAGCCATATCGTCAGGAAGGCATCTTATAAATAGCTGTTGATTTCCCTGTTCATGCAAATAATCTCTTTGCAAGGAAAGAGCTTCTTAGAGAGCAGAAGTACCACCTCTCTCCTCAAATTCCATTTCAGATGTTTGATTCCCAAGGGAAAAGGAATTGGATCACATCAGGAAGGAAAGGAAAGAAGAGAGGTGGGGGGAACTGCGGGCTAGATTAAGGATGTTATAATAATATTCCTTTGTTCAGCATCTGCGTGCAGGAGAGATTACACAATCTTTGCCCGATCTCGGTTGAGGGGATTTGAAACTACTTGTCGACAATCTTGAGACTGGATGAAAGGAACATACAGTCCTTTCTCGTGTCCCCCATGTTGACCTCTCTGGGTTCAGAACAGCAGCTAAAATTCATGAGCCCATTTTCACCATTCAGTTTTGTATATAGTCAAAACATGTTGCAGTAACACTCTTGGGCACACTGGGAAATGCAAACTTCTGAAAATGTATCCAGTATATAGCATATGCCAGGAAAACTATAAAACTACTACCAAGCTATGACTCCAGCTTGAGGCAGAGACTGAGGCTCCCTCCACACTATGCATTTAAAGCTTTAAGCAGTCATGGCTTCCTCCACAGAATCCTGCAAAATATGTGTGTGTGTGTGCGCGCGCATGTGCGCCTCAGCTGCAAATAGCACTAAAGGCACATTCACACCCTACATTAAGTCACTATCATCTCACTTTAAACAGTCATGGATTCCCCCAAAGAATTCTGGGAGCTGTAGTTTGTTAAGAGTGCTGAGAGGTGTTTTGAGACCCCTATCCTCCTCCCAGAGCTTCAGTTCCCAGAGTGGTTCAACAATCAGTGCCTCTTTCGCAGGTAAGTCTGGGAGTTGTAGTTCTGCAATGGGAACAGGTCTTCTCACAACTCTCTGCGCCCTTAGCAAACTACAGTTCCCAGAATTATTTGGGGGAAAGTCCTGACTATTTAAAGTGGTATCCTGGTGCTATAAATGTACAGTGTGAATGTGGCCTAAATTTGGAAACGTCTGCTCTTAATTCTGACTGTGCACACACTCCCTTAGGCAATGTCATTATGTTATTTGGGTTTTGTTTGTTAAAGAAGAAAGGTTTACAATATTGTAACCTTTCTTCTTTAACAAGAATAAAGGTTCCAGACCATAACGACACTGCCTGAGGGAGAAAAGGGAGGTTGTGGGGGGATATATTAGTAAGAAATTTGCCGACCACTTTTAACAAGAAGGAACATGTTGAGATGAGTGAGACAATGCATACCAAATGAATTTAAGCAAACTATTAAGAGAAGCTGGCCAAAATTTTTCTTCCCTCCCCTTTTGCAATGTATTTGTCCAATTACAAACAAGGCACATACAAACCTTCCCCAATTCCAATCTCCTGGAGAAGAGCCACTTCACTGGATGCTGCCAACGATTAACATGTCAGGCGTGCAATTTCCGTTTGCAGAAGACTGACGCCAAAGCACATGTGCTGGTGGGCGGGAGAGGTTCCAGCAGGGATGGAGGGCTATGTAAAAGGTTTGCATATGATGGACACCTTTAGGGATCGGAGAGAAATTATGTGATGGGCCTATGCAAGCTATCCTTTGAAATATATGCTTCTCCGAATTTTGCAATGCAGTTCTCCGACCCCCAAAATGTGTATAAAATGCATATGTAACAGCGAATGTGTGCCTAAAAATGCATGTATTACTGAAAAAAGCCCCCACACTATACATTGATTTGATTTATTACCTGCCCTTCACAGGGTGGGTCACAGCAATGCAAAAAAAAACAGTATTAAAAACCAGTTACAACTCTTCAACCATCTATCTCTTACACAGAGATGCATACAGCCTCCCCACTCTTTTTTCTCATACACAACTTTACCCCCTCTCATACATACACATATTTCATTTTTTTGCCCTCTCGCCTTCCTTCTTTCTTTCTCCCTCTCCCCCTTTCCCTCTGTCTCTGTCTCTGTCTCTGTCTCTCTCTCTCTCTCTCACACACACACCTTCCAACGCAATGTGGCTCAAATCTTGGATGCCATCTCCTGGGTCAGAAATCCTGCACAGGTCAAGTGACCCACACAAGATTGTGGATGCAGAAAAAAACACTTTTTCCAGGGTGATATCTCAGCCCAAAATTGCACAAGAGCAAGACACCTAAAATGGCCCTGTGCTGGATGTCCCAGTTTTTCTGTGGTAGTTGATGGGCACTTTACACTTTAATCTCCTCACAGAGCTCCCAACACAGCCAATATGATGCTTCCATGTTTGGGAGAAGGTTAAAGTCTTGATTTACCAGAAACATGAGCACAGTGATGCTTTGTATATCAGAATTTCTGGAGTGTGGAGGCTTTAACTACCACCACTCCAAAATCCCGATGAAGCCAAGGAAGGAGCACCATGACCAACAAGATCTGTGAGAAGACTGTTCAGGCAAATGCTAATTTCCCCTCCCTCCAGAGTTCTTATTGGAGGGGAGTGGGAGAAAAGGTAGCTCTGTTTTGAACTATCCCTGGCCTGTAACCTGACCTTCAATTTCCAGGGATGATTCTAGTGGCAAGGGCATGGAGCATGCCCTCCTCCTTCTCATTGTTGTTGCTTCTGTCCCGCAGAAGTGCATAGAGGTAATGAATGAACAGAGAATGTGACAAGCTCTCCCAATTCCACGGCTATTTGTTTTGCTCAGAGTATGGAAATAACCCACCGCAGGAGCCCAGATCTTGCTGGCAGCTTGGAAGCCATGATTGTGCAAAATCTGTCTGAAATGCAAACATCTGGTATTCTCATTATACCAAGATTACCCTTTCTACAGGGACTAGAAATGTATCTCCAGGAGGAAACAAGTTTAAGATGTTGCAACAGCCCATTCTTTGTGCACAGAACATAAAGGCACATTTCTAGATGGAGGCACATACATGCTCTCCCCCCTGCATGTCCACAAATGTCATTTAGAATTGCACTGGAGCCACTAAACAAAGAAAGGAACATCTATCTTGCTGGGATGAAAAGCAGTAATCTCATGTTCACCCTATTTGCCCCACTAGAGTTATTGTGCTGCCATGCCATGCTGACTGTTGAGGAAGCATTGCCCTTACATTTGCCTCCTCAATGATGCCATTATTAGCCATTGGGCTAAGTTCAAGGTGCTGTTACTGTGTGTAAAAGCCATATGTAGCTGTGCCCAGATACCTAAAAGATGGCCCAACGATACACCCAACCAATAACTCCATTCTGCAGAAGTGGTCCTCCTTGACTTTGATCTGAGCCATAAGACCTCCAGAATCATAGAATTGTAGAATTGTAAAGAGTACCAAGGGTCTTCTAGTCCTGTTCTAGTTCTAGTTTCCCTGCCAATGCAGGAATCACAGATGACAGATGGCCATCCAACCTCTGTTAAAAAACCCCCAACAAAGTAGGGTTCACCACCTTCTGAGGGAGTGTATTCCACTGTCCAACAGCTCTTAGCCATTAGAAAGCTATTTGTAACATTTAATTGGAATCTCCTTTCTTGTTCCATTGGTTTGGGTCCTCTCCAATGTAGGACTCAGATCTTTAGTGTGGCAGCACCTACTCTTTGAAACACCTCCCCATTCCACTTGAGGCAAGCACCATCTCAATTGTTCTTCCAGTAACTCCTGAAGACCTTCCTTGTCCAGCAAGCCACACACACACAGACAGACAGACAGACAGACACAGTGTTTTTTTCATTTAAAATAAATGTTTAGAGGTACTCTCATTTTGACTCAAGCAAATCACCATTTTATAGTTCAAATTGGGAAAAGGAAAAACAGTAAATGACAAAATTACAAAGATTCACAAAATGTTTAGGGGTATTCATAAAGGTAAAGGGACCCCTGACCATTAGGTCCAGTTGTGACCGACTCTGGGGTTGCACGCTCATCTCGCATTATTGGCCGAGGGAGCCGGCGTATAGCTTCCAGTTCATGTGGCCAGCATGACAAAGCCGCTTCTGGCGAACCAGAGCAACACACGGAAATGCCGTTTACCTTCCCGCTGTAGCGGTTCCTATTTATCTACTTGCATTTTGACGTGCTTTAGAACTGCTAGGTTGGCAGGAGCTGGGACCAAGCAACGGGAGCTCACCCTGTCACAGGGATTCGAACCGCCGACCTTCTGATCAGCAAGCCCTAGGCTCAGTGGTTTAACCCACAGCGCCACCTGGGTCCCACTGTGTGTGTGTGTGTTCGTGTGTTCCTGTGTTCTTGACGTTTTTATTGATTTTTAATGTTCTTACTTGGATGTGTTCCATGGGAAGTGATTGGGAAATGAAATAAATAGTGCTAGCATCGGGGAGCGTAATAATAAGGCAGCAAACCAGCAGTTAGGCCCAGCATTAGTAACTGCAGGGATACCTTAACAAAAGAAAACATAAGCAGGTTACAGGTTTGCAAAAGGGAAGGGGGCAGAAGTATTGCACATAACTCATTGCTCATGATCTGCAATGCCTTCCAAGGCGTATTTATTGGCACACATGCTAATGTGGATAAAATCTACTGGGTTCTTGGAAAAATAATCACTTCATCCTTGTTACCGGAGGGCTGAATCTGGGTCAACAGATGCATTTTGGATAGGCACCAATTCTTAAATGATTTAGGATTCTGATCTGGGGAGGTGGGATGGGAGGGGGAAGGTTAAACTCTACAACAGTTCACAGCAGAAGGAATGCCCTTTGCTCAATGTCCAATTTTGTTTGCTTGCCTCCTCTTACATCTCTGCAAGCCCTGAATGTTATAAAACACATCTCTCATAAACAGAGAAGGGATTCGGCTAAACAGCTCTAATGGGCACCAATGCTCCGGATTATAGCTTGATACAAGTTCAAGTTATTTATATGTGTTTCAACTGAAAACATCCCGTCTGGATTTTGAATATCACAAGATTAATCTTGCTAAGGCATAACCGTGCAGATGGTCAGACAAGAAAAATTAGACAAATATGAAAATAATAATAATATACTCTTCTTGTGTAACGGAAAATATGATTTGTCTTCCAAGGAGATTATAACTGGAGCTACTGTAGCAAAGAAAATCTGATCTTGCAGAAACATTCTCTCTTTTTTTGGCTCCAAGTTTCCTTTGTCTTTTAAACACATGCCTCATTCAGCCAAAAGGTGATCAAGAAATCTAAAGCCCACCTCCACTCCTCAAACATGAAAAAAAAGAAAAAGTTTTGATAAACTAAGCATACATTTCTACTCTCTGTAACCTAAAGGCAGGATTACAGTAATGCACTGTAAACTGGGATGTCTTTAAGAACATAAGAATTGTTTTGAGTGATTCAAGCTAAAAGTTTCATTTTGCAGGCAGCCCGGAAAACTATTCTTACTGGGTGACTGAAAAATGGAGTGAATCAGTAAAATTGAAATCGGGACCAAGGAAGGACCTGGTCCAGTTTTCTCTAACCAGGTGCCCTCTACATGTTTTGGACTATGATGCCCAGTATTCCTGACTTGCTGCCTCAGGATGAATGTCCCGAATCTTCCAACATTTGGCTTCATTGGATCATAGAATCATACAGTTGGAAAGGATCCAAAGGGTTGTCTAGTCCAACCCCCTGCAATGTGGGAATCTCGAAATCTCAAAAGGCTTTCACTTGTCCACAAATATTACTTTTCTATTGCCCCAGCACCTCTTTTAAGTGAGTTCTCAGATGTGATGTAGATATCTGAGCCATGGGGGACCATGAACAGTGACTTCCCCTCAAGTGTCTCAGTGATCAGGCAAAGATATTATTGGACAGTCCTTTGGCATCCTGGTATACATGAGTGGCATTCAGCTAAGTTTTACTCTGAGTAGACCCATTGAAATTAATGACTGTGACTAAGAGCTTGTCCACACTTCCTCTTGTCCCACTGCCCCCCCCCCTAGGAAAACTGCTCTTTAGTGCTCAGTTGGAGCAAACAGCAATTTGGGTTTCCCCCGGTTTGCCATTTGCTCTGGTCTATGTATTATTTTCCCTTGTAAAGGGACAGAACAAGAGGGAGGCCACTCAGACCCTTCCTTTTTAGGCACAGCACAAGCAGAAGTCTGAATGAGCCCTTGTTGTTGTTTAGTCGTTTAGTCGTGTCCGACTCTTCGTGACCCCATGGACCATAGCACGCCAGGCACTCCTGTCTTGCACTGCCTCCCGCAATTTGGTCAAACTCATGTTCGTAGCTTCGAGAACACTGTCCAACCATCTTGTCCTCTGTCGTCCCCTTCTCCTAGTGCCCTCAATCTTTCCCAACATCAGGGTCTTTTCCAAGGATTCTTCTCTTCTCATGAGGTGGCCAAAGTATTGGAGCCTGAGCTTCACGATCTGTCCTTCCAGGGAGCACTCAGGGCTGATTTCCTTAAGAATGGATAGGTTTGATCTTCTTGCAGTCCATGGGACTCCCAAGAGTCTCCTCCAGCACCATAATTCAAAAGCATCAATTCTTCGGCGATCAGCCTTCTTTATGGTCCAGCTCTCACTTCCATACATCACTACTGGGAAAACCATATCTTTAACTATACGGACCTTTGTCGGCAAGGTGATGTCTCTGCTTTTTAAGATGCTGTCTAGGTTTGTCATTGCTTTTCTCCCAAGAAGCAGGCGTCTTTTAATTTCGTGACTGCTGTCACCATCTGCAGTGATCAAGGAGCCCAAGAAAGTAAAATCTCTCACTGCCTCCATTTCTTCCCCTTCTATTTGCCAGGAGGTGATGGGACCAGTGGCCATGATCTTGGTTTTTTTGATGTTGAGCTTCAGACCATATTTTGCGCTCTCCTCTTTCACCCTCATTAAAAGGTTCTTTAATTCCTCCTCGCTTTCTGCCATCAAGGTTGTGTCATCTGCATATATGAGGTTGTTGATATTTCTTCCGGCAATCTTAATTCCGGCTTGGGATTCATCTAGTCCAGCCTTTCGCATGATGAATTCTGCATATAAGTTAAATAAGCAGGGAGACAATATACAACCTTGTCGTACTCCTTTCCCAATTTTGAACCAATCAGTTGTTCCATATCCAGTTCTAACTGTAGCTTCTTGTCCCACATAGAGATTTCTCAGGAGACAGATGAGGTGATCAGGCACTCCCATTTCTTTAAGGCACTCCCATTTCTTTATGAGAATGAGCCCTAAGTTTGGTTAATTTCAATGGGGCTATTCTGAATAAAACTTAGTTGAATACCACCCTATGCTTTCTTTTGTGTGTGTGTTTGTTATGTTTTATTTATTTATTTTAAAAAAGACAAACATAGAAATGGGCCCCAATGATGTGGTTTGCAATATATTATTGAACATGGGGCCTCAAGGTCTACAAATCAGCTAAGGTTTGGCACGAGGAACCAAAAGGAAGCTGGCATATCTCTCCACCAGGAAAGAGTGTGAATGCTGTAAAAAGCCAAGGCAAAGATGACCCATATCCAATTTGCAACAAAGCACTGGAACTCTGGCAAATGGCTGATGCCAGATCAAAGATGGCTGGCAAGGACCAGTGCAACTCACATAGAGCTATGGGGGGGGGGAATAGAGGGTAGAGAGACCAGAGGATCAAAATATTGGCAGCTATTTCCTTGATGTTTTTCCTTTCCAAATCAACTGGGCAAATGGCAAGGAAGCCTTTCCCGTCCAATCTCTGCTCCCTGATGATCAGTGTTCTGTAGCTGTAATTACAGCCTTACATTTGTATATCAACTGACTAATATACTGGGCACATTCTATTGCATTGGGAAAACATTTGCATGAATACCAGGCTCCAAAACCCACACACAGCCATAGAGTGCTCAGAGTGCAGTCCACCCCCACCCACCCCCAATAGCTGGCCTGAAAAAACTGCTGACTGCCAGGAGATGTTTGTCAGTGAAACCTTGGAAGTGGACACCTCACTTTTTAAGAAGGAAAGATGGTGAAGAGGGTTTCATCAATCCTGCATTTGTTCATTTATTTTCCCTTGCTGCTTTCTAACTCCTCTGATTCACCTCACCTTAATTTCCGTAGGTTCTCAATGGTGACATCTGCTAGGAGCAGGCAAATTCCCAGCCATCAATCCTGAACTAGTACTAGCATTGGTGCTGCTACAGCTAAGTAGCTATTGGCGGAGGTTGACCTGATGCTGTTGCAAAATGGGTGCTGCCTGTGCTCTTGCTCCTGAACCTCTCTAACATTTGTCCAGCTTATGCATCTCTAAAGGAGCACATTATAAAGACTCAGGGTTGTATCCAACGCTAGTCCAACTCAAAAGCAGACCCATGGAAGGTGATGGACATGACTCGCTTGGTTTCATTAATTCAATGGGTCAACTTGGAGGATAATGTAGTTGGGTGCAATGTAGAGCACATCTCTAGTGATTCAGCCAAAAAAAAGGTCATTGACTCTGGAAAGAATAGCCTTCCACTTTGAACCATTCAGTGAAGAGTCAGCACAAAACATTGGGAGAAATGTAGTAGACACAGTTAAAGGAAACCAGCCAGTCATTTGCCTTTCCAAGGGGCTGGTGTGGTATTCAGCAGAGAACATTTCTTTTCCTGAGAGCTTAGTCCACCAAAGGCCATTAGAATGGGAAATCATGGGTCTAGTTTTCCAAACTAGTTAATCTATGGGTGGTGTGTTCTGAGTCCTTTGGGCTTTGTGGAAACACACACTATTCTCCAAAGGACTCCTACAATGTCACGTTATATAACCTGGATGAATCCCAACTTAATTAAATTGCCCAGGGACCAACTCCCTGTGTCAATATAATATTGGGACAGGCTGGGGGGAAGCTCTCCATTTATGTGGATGTGTCATGGCTCAGTGGCTGCTGTTCTGTCAAGCATCTGGCAGAGTCGTCTCATCCGATTCATAGGAACAAGCTCTGCTTTTGCATTTTGGAATTCGACAAAAGATCACCCAGCTGCCAGTGGACCATCAAAGCCTAAAGACCAAATAAGTGCCTGGACTGTCTCCAACAGCCCTTTTGCAGGCCTTATTATTACTGACAATGGAGTCAGAATCACAAAAGCGGCAAGACTGCAAACGTAACCGTGTGCCAGGGCTTTGAACATCGTCGGCAGCTGTTGCGACAGGAGTTTTTGCAGGCAGGAACAGCCACGATGGTGGGCAGCATCTCCAAGCAGATGCCTGCAAAAACCTGACCCCATTTTAGAGCTGCAGGACAAATCTTTCTCTCTCTTTCATATTCTTACTGGAATGTGAAATATGAACAGTGAAAGATGCCGAAGGGCTCTCCAAATCCGGAAGAGGATTTGTGCTTCCATGCATAAGCTGTGGCTGCACAACTTCTTCTCTCTTGCCTGGCAAGAAGCAGGGCAAATCCTAGCAACAGCCTGACTCAGAATGACTTCCTATGGGAAGGGTGGGGAGTCTCAGGCCTGGAGGCCATACACAGCCCACCAGGTCTCTCTTTATCCCCAGGGCCAGGCGACTGACTAGGCCCCTTTTATCTGGCCCCTGAGTCTCTCCACAAGCCACACCCTATCCCTGGCCCTATTTGGTGCCTTCCTCAGTTACTTTTGTTTGACTGGATTGTGATCTTGAACTGATGTAATGCCTCCTGTTTGATGGGATGGGGGACTCTAACTTTCCACAGCTGAAAGAAAGTACATCAGTTGCCCGACCCACGTCTCCCATTGGCATGTGGTCCCCAGAAGATTGCTCATGAGGGAATGAGGTCTTTGAGCTGAGAAAATTTTCCTCAGCCCTTCAATTGGTGACTGACCAGATATTGTGAAGTGGTCCATTGGTGCAACACACGTTCTTACCTTTTGTTCCTGCATTGCAGGGTATTGGGGTGCAGTCCAACTCTTGGGGTGCAGTCCAACTCTAAAATTCTAAGATTCTGTATTCATAGAACCTAGCAGTTCAAATTCTATATTCATTTCTATATTCATAGAACCTAGAATTATAGAACCTATAGAATTATACCTATAGAACCTATTGAATTCTATATTCATAGAACCTAGCAGTTCGAAAGCACATCAAAGTGCAAGTCGATAAATAGGTACTGCTACATTGGGAAGGTAAACGGTATTTCCGTGTGCTGCTCTGGTTTGCCAGAAGCAGCTTAGTCATGCTGGCCACATGAGCTGGAAGCTGTACGCTGGCTCCCTCAGCCAATAAAGTGAGATGAGCGCCGCAACCCCAGAGTCGGTCACGACTGGACCTAATAGTCAGGGGTCCCTTTACCTTTACCTATATTCACTACCTGCCATCTTTGTTGAATGCTGTTTGTCTCTCCCCATGCTGCTCTTCCAGTTCTCTCTCCACCCAGCTCAGAAACTCTCCATTGACTGAAATCAATCACACTCTATGCTGCCTAGCATGTAAATGCATTATTTTTCCCTTTCATCCCCCTTCCCCCACATTTAATAAGAGAAAACAGAGCCTGTGGACTGTTTTGGCATAGTTTATATGACCCCTGAACCACACCACATGCGAGGTAGCAAAAATTGCAAGCAAAAATTGCAACCCCTTTAAAACATGGCCAGAAATGTGCACTTTGCAGTGTGTGTGTGTGTGTGTGTGTCCGTGTGTGTCCGTGTCCCCACCCCCCATTTCTCTATCTCTCAATCTCTAGCTCTTATTTTAAAAAAGGAAATACAGCCTTTCCTCAAAGTTTACACTATCTGTGTAATTTTGCAACTAAGGATTAGAAAGGATTAAGTCATTGCTAGACTGTGTCTCCCAGGGAGTGTTGGCAAAGATATTTCTTTCACACATTTCCAAGATGAGTCAAGGCTTTGGACTGGTTTCAATAGAGGTTGCTTTGTATACAGTATCATAAAGGAGAGTGTGGCCCAAAATTGTAAATCTAGTTTCACAGTTTGCCCATCCTTACTCTTTTAAGGGGGGGGGGGGACCATTGTGGAAATCATCAGTGGAAAACAATCTCCCTTTCGCACATAGAACATATCGCATCCATTAAAAAGATATATATTCTGCGTGTATTGTATAAATAAGATAGTAAACCTAGACACAAATAACACCTCAGAGCCTGCTCTAGCTACCCTTTCCTTTACTCCCGCTGGATCATTTACCATCAATATCCTGCAGGAAGCATCCCAGCAGAGCAGGGATAGTCAATATGGTGCAACTCTCATAATTGTCAACCATTGGTCATGTCGGTTGGGGCCAGGGATGCCATAAAGCCACATCATCACCATGACAAGCCTCCTCCACTAATATGTCATGTTTATTTCATTTATTTGATTCATAAATTTTATGTATTTGATTTGTAAAAAGACCAAACCTTTAAGCAAAACATACCCAATAAAATTATGAATAAAAACAGTTAAAAACAACAATTTAAAAGCCTACCTTGAAAAAATATTAATCAAATGATAAGCTAAAAACCAGATTAAAAGACATCAACATTCTACGTTTGTAGGCTTGCCTAAATGAAAGTGTTTTTTATCAGGTGCCTAAAAGAGTACAGTGAATATGCCTGCCTGATGTCAATAAGCAGGGAGTTCCAAAGGGCGGATGCTGCTACACCAACAAATCAATTTCTTGCAAATGCAGAATGAATATTACATGATGCTTGTAACAGTGTCAGTTCTGCAGACTGAGAGCAGCTGAGTTAGCACATATGGAGTAAGACGATCTTGCAGGTAAGCTGGTTAGGGGCTCTTTTGTTAATCCAATGCATTTTTATTTATTTATTTAATTGAAAGTGATTTGGATCCATAGCAAACATTTCTTCTGTTCATCCTAGAATACCCACTGTCCCTGCCTCCTGCTTCCCTCCACTTTTGAAACTGCAAAATGTGACTTTGCTCTTGAAAGCCATTAAGGAGAGATAATATTTCATTCAGGTGAGCAATGCCTTTCCGCTTGAAGGGGGCGGGGGACCACCATTGTGAGCTTAGTACAGAATTTAATTTGATGTATATCTGCAGGAAGTAAGCCTGACATTAAAAAAAAATATTATTTTTTAAAAAGTAAGAGCTCACAGCTGGGTTCAATATGGGATTTGACACTGTTTTCCTCTAAGCTCTTTACCAAATGGGTACACTTTCTGAAATAGCCACATGTCCAACTTATTATGATCTTTCCTGGGGGGGGGAAACAACCCCAGAAATACCTTTAATCTGAAATATGACATTCACACGCTTACTTTGCGAAAGAGCTGACAAAATACGAACGGTTTTATTTACCGTGTGTGCACGGTTTTATTAAAAGCCGGGCTTCTCGTCAAAGCACCGCTGTTAAGTCATGCACCATCAGTGCGCCCTGCTCTTCATGAAGACAGGCAGGATATCAAAGCAAAATGCATACAAACACAGAAATGGAGAGGAATTTGAGGGCTGAGCTGTAATCTGCACCATGGCAGTGGCTAAGGATCACCACCAGTGATAAAGGAATTCAAATCTGGGCCGCAGAACCAGAACAAGCTCTTGGTGGCTCAAGCAGCAGGGTTGAAAAAGTTTCCTCTAGCCATTAGCTCTCATGCAGCCACAGAGGGTTGTGTGGGGAAACAGCTTTCCATGCATGCAGCTTCTGGTTAAGCGACAGGCGAAGCAAGAGGCAAGGAGGAATTGTAGGCAGATAGGCAGGATTTAAAAGACTCTGGTGCACAGCTCTGTTCATAGTGTTTGCATGTGGTTGTTTCTAGAGATCTAGAGATGCTCCTGGGGAATTCAAAGGAATGGTTGGGATCTCATCGGCATGGGGCTCTGCTGGATTCCCTAACAACACCCCGTGGAATGCCGTGCAGGAGAGAGAGGAGGGTAGAAGAGCAGCAATGGATGGGCTCCATCCCCTCTCTGTACCTCACATAGAAAAGCAGCTGGCTGCTGCAGGAGGCACATTAGAAGGCCCATCTAATCCAGTACCCTGTTCTCAAAGTGGCTGACCAGATGGCCCTGGGAAGCCCACACACAGCACCTGAGGCAACAGCACTCTCTCCACGTGCGTCTTCTAGCAACTTGTATCGTGCCTCCAACAGTGCAGGTACAACAAACACTCCACTCTTCTACCATCTCCCAGCAGGCTGGTAACCTGTGTGGACTTACTTAAAAGGCTTCTGTAGCCTTGGCTGCACATATCCCTATTTAGGTCAGGTGTGCATCCTGCTCCCTTCATCTTCCAGTTGCTTTGCTTCATTAGGTAAAGGGACCCCTGACCATTAGGTCCAGTCGCAGACGACTCTAGGGTTGCGGCGCTCATCTCACGTTATTGGCCGAGGGAGCCGGCATACAGCTTCCAGGTCATGTGGCCAGCATGACAAAGCCGCTTCTGGCGAACTAGAGCAGCGCACGGAAACGCTGTTTACCTTCCCGCCAGAGCGGTACCTATTTATATACTTGCACTTTGACGTGCTTTCGAACTGCTAGGTTGGCAGGAGCTGGGACCGAGCAACGGGAGCTCACCCCGCCCCAGGGATTCGAACCGCCGACCTTCTGATCAGCAAGCCCTAGGCTCTGCGGTTTAACCCACAGCGCCACCTGCGTCACCTTTTGCTTCATTAGAGTCACCCAGAAACAACCACAACAATATGCTAGTGAGCTTTGCTGTTGTTTTTCTTTTCAAACCTACAGATATAAACCCATATGCCAAGTTATACCTATTTGATTGGTCAGTCAGTTGACTGATATTGCTTTAATCAGCTGACAGCCCTAGTAATAACAGGGGTGGGGAATAGAGAGACCGTTTGTTTGACTTTGCATGATTTTTCATGCCTGCTTTAACCATGAGTGTTTGAAGTGGGCTGGGATGAATGGCCACAATCATGCATATCCAGCCAAACAAGCCAGCCAGCTGTGGACACACTGGGATATTTCTTGTTGGTTATGGGAAGATGTGCCATAGGCCAGTTTATAGAGCTGGTATGGGGTCAGTGTGCTCCCCACCCCCACCCCCACATTCCCATCATCCTCCAGCTTGCAAAATCCAAGAAATATATCTCCAGAACACAAACTGATTCTGTCATTTGGAATTCTGTTTCAGTGACTCTATCCGGTACAACAGAGCCTCACAGTCTGGCTTAAAATCTGGCAGAAATGGATTTTGTCAGTATATCTACCCAGTATGTGATGCCCTCTTGAAGATGCAGTGAGCACCCCAAACATCAGCCATAGTAAGCATTACGCCTGGTTAGGCCAACATTTAAGAACAGGCCTACAAAGGCCTCCTGTTCCCATCTGGCTGACGTCTTATGGGCCTTTTCCATAGAGTTCTTTATCCACCCCTTATCCGCCCCTTATCCCTTTCAAACATCTGGTGCTTGAGCTCCATCAGTGGCTCCTGCCTCCTGCCTCAGTTGTTTTCATGCCAGAGCATTGAACATCTTGTAGTATCAAGGAGGACACCAGCCAAAGCACCAGCTTCCAGAGGGGACACCGATCCAGTTTTCCCATTGTCAGCACAATTCCTCCAAGCGAGCGGTAATCCAGTGACACGCTTGTCTGATGGGCTTCTTGCCATCCGTGTACATAGCCAGAGGCATGACCTGAGGCTCTGGGCCATCCCAAGTGGTACTAACGAAACCTTCCTAGCCAGAACTCTACCAGGCAACTCTGGGCATTGTTTGGGTCTGTAGAGCCAGGAAAGAGAAGCTTCTGCAAAATCATTATCCAGGAAAGCTAACAGCAGGGGCCAAACAAAGCATTAGTGGAGATCCGAAGCAGCTAGTAAAGTATTTTAAAAATGGAAGACGAACCTAAACTTTTCCAGAAAAAATGGTGTCGACCAAAACAGTATTCATCATATAATCAAACTGGCGTGTCTGGATGGGTTATTCCTCCCATTCTCCAAACTGGGCATGAGACAGGACCAGCCAAAAATTGTGCCTCCTCATTCCATGCACAGGAGAGGCTTTTGCTCAGTGGTAGAGTATCTGCAGGGTAATGCCAGCTGTAAGGAAGGGGAAATGGCACAACAGAGGTTTTTTGGGGGGGGGCTATTGAAGGGTGTAGGGCATATATCAGCGCTATAGGACTGCTTGGGGGCAGCATAGGGTTTTTTAAAAAATAAAGATTTGCCCTAAGGCTTCCGATAAGGAGTTTGCAAGGGGATTGACTGGACTTTATCCCACCTCCTCAGGCGGTCACTACCCAACCTTCCCCTTGACTCTCTGAACCCTCTATAAACACCAATGGGGTCTCTCAATAGACCTTAGGAAAGGGTCCCAATGGATTTTGGGTTCTGTGCTATTTCCAAGTGCTCACCTAAAATATATTCATGTGATTCCTTTAAGGCTGAAACGATCAAATTAAACCAGCACTCATTAACACTTACCACTCTAGGCACAATTCCAGGCTCTCCAGATCCACGTCTGAGCTGTTGCTGTTCTTATTGTTTGTCCTGGGTTTTATCACTGGGTTGCTGTTTGCTCCAATTTCGTGGTAAAATGTGGGTTTCCCTGGGAAAATGCTGCCAGGACAACACACACACACACACACACACACACACACCCCTGCTTGGAAACAGACCTGGAAAGTCTGGACCTGCCCCTCAAAAGCATGGAGCAAAAGTAAGGGCTTATCAACACTTACCTTTCCTATACTCTTTCCAGGCATGGTCCACAATTTAAAGCTCTCTGTTCAAGTACTTTTTATTTTTTTCGCACTAGAGCTTTCCTGGCAAAAAACCCACTCTTTAAAGCTCAATCGGAGCAAACATCAATCTGAGGAAAATCTGAATTGATGTTTGCTCCGATTCAGCTTTAATGAGCAGGTTTTTGTGGGGGAATCTCTGGGCAAAAAGAAAAAGAAAAACCCACATGCAGGGCATAAGGTAAGTGCGGATATGCCCTAAATGTGAATGAATCCATAGTTCATTAGTTCAGCTGTTTCATTCTTTGTGTCCACTAGATGGCATGAGGAAATCATTCTCTTCGTAAGAATGCATTCCCGACTTCATGCTTTGACTGCCTTGCAAATCTGCAGACTTTTTAAAGACAGATTGAGTATGAATAGAACAATCTATCTATTTTGCCTTTCAACATTTTAATTTGTTTCCCTGAAAACTAAGGTTCCCCAACAAATTATGAACAAAATGATCACATGAGGTATGATTATATGCAACACATAACATCTAAAGCTGTTTATGCTGAGTGTATATTGACATGTGCAAGAATAAGGGCAATTATCCAATGAAATAAAAGGTGATTTAACTCATTAATCTATCAGCTGCATTTGCATACATCTAAAAAAAAAAGACTCTGTGGCAGGGGAACTGCTTTTCATGTGTAAATTCCCAGGTTCAATCCCTTGTCAGCTGGACTTCTGTAGAGAAGGGCATCCCAATGCTGTATCCCATTTGTGGACCACACAATCTTGAGATCCTTTCCCCTATTGCAAATCCAAGAGTGATACCAACAGAAATGTTATTGGCAGGTGGTGTTGATGAAAACGACAGATGCTCTTTCTCTCATTTCCCCTTTGAAAAATCCCTAGCTTACCAGCTCAAGAAGAAAACCTAGTACAATTGAATTAAGTAACACTGGCAATTTCCTTTTGGACTTTTACAAGGACATATTTAATAATAGAAATAACATTTTAAATAAAAAAAAGTAAGCTCTTCAACAACAACAGTTTTGACCAAGTATCTGTGAGTAATAGCCTGGATTCAAAAACAGAGTTACATAAACTTAAACCTTTGCTTCAGGTGTATTGAATATACTAGGGCTAAGACTAGGGACCCAGGTGGCTCTGTGGGTTAAACCACAGAGTCTAGGGCTTGCTGATCAGAAGGTCGGCGGTTCGAATCCCTGCAACGGGGTGAGCTCCCGTTGCTCGGTCCCAGCTCCTGCCAACCTAGCAGTTCGAAAGCATCTCAAAGTGCAAGTAGATAAATAGGGACCGCTCCGGCGGGAAGGTAAACGGCGTTTCCGTGCGCTGCTCTGGTTCGCCAGAAGCAGCTTTGTCATGCTGGCCACATGACCCGGAAGCTGTCTGCGGACAAACGCCGGCTCCCTAGGCCTATAGAGCGAGATGAGCGCCGCAACCCCAGAGTCGGACACGACTGGACCTGATGGTCAGGGGCCCCTTTACCTTTACCTTTAGGGCTAAGACTGCATCATAAATGTACACAAGTACTCAATGTGCTTTGCTTTTTAATACTAGAAAATGAAAGAGGATAAAAAGGAGGAGAACTCCTTTAGATCAGACCAAACCTCCACCTAATACAGGATCCTACTCCAATATTTTATGGAAGTCCTTGAGGTCAAGACCTCTCTCTCATTGCTTGCCACCTCTAGCAACTGGTGATAAGAAGGCTGCTGCCTCTTAAGGTGTTATTGGCGCCAATTGGACCCACCCTACAGGAACCTTCATGATCCCCAATTGCAGATTTTGTATATATTGGAAACATTTATACATCACCTTTTATAGTGAATGTTAAATAGTGCTGGGCCTCATTTAGATCCTTTTGTGTGTGTGGGGGGGTGTCATCTTTGGGTTGCATTATTCTAAACAGGATTAGATGATGACAATGATGCAATGAAACAACAGAAATCTAAGCTGCCACCAGAGGGCACTTCATACTAAGTTGTCACTTCATATTACTAAATTTTTTTTTTTTTTTTAAAATAATTTTTATTCAATTTCCAATTTATCCGATTAAAATAATAAAAAAAACATTCTTTTATACACAACATTATAAATTTTCATCTAACATTTTGCTCTGCCGAGCTACGACTTCCCCCCCTCCCTTCATGCGGGTTTCTTGTTTACTACATTTTTGCAGTTCCTTTTTGACTGTTTGGTCAATTCATAGGATTTATTTCAATCCTGCAAGTGTTTTTAAAGATCTACAGTTTTTCTCCATATAATCCACATATTTACTCCAGTCTTTTTGAAACCTTGTCTCCCCCTGGTCGCGGATCTTGCAAGTCATCCTTGCGAGTTCAGCATAGTCCATCATTTTAATCTGCCACTCCTCAATCGTTGGAATTTCTTGTAATTTCCATTTTTGGGCTAACAAAGTCCTAGCCGCGGTTGTCGCATACATAAACAATACTTGATCTTCTTTTCTAATCTCTCCTCCCATTATTCCTAATAAAAATGCTTCAGGTTTTTTTGGGAAAGTATATCTAAACATCTTTTTCAACTCATTATATAACATCTCCCAAAATCTTTTTACCTTATCGCATGTCCACCACATATGATAAAATTCACCATCTCTCTCTTTACATTTCCAGCAAGTTTTGTCACTCATTCTATACATTTTGGCTAATTTAACTGGTGTTAAATACCATCTATACATCATCTTATACACATTTTCTTTCAAAGCAGTACATGCTGTAAATCTCAACGTTTGAGTCCATAATTTCAACCACGCGTCATAATCAATATTGTGCCCAAAATCTTTTGCCCACTTGATCATCACTTCTTTTGTCAACTCATCCTTCGTATACCATTCTAATAACAAATTGTACATTTTTGACAGAAGCTTTGTTTTGCCTTCTAGCACTTCTATTTGGAATTTGGACCTTTTGTCCTCAAAACCTATTTTCCTGTCTTCCCTAAGAACATCATTTATTTGATGATATTGTATCCATCCTGTTAAAACTCCTTTAATTTCTTCATAGGGTTTAAGTCTCCATCCTTTATCAGTTCTTATCAAAATTTCCTCATAAGTGGCCCACCTCCCCTCCATATTTACTTTCTTCACTGTTAATACCTCTGCTGGTGAAACCCACCATGGTTTTTTGGTCTCTAACAGCATTTTATTTCTTTCCCACACCTCGTACAGAGATCTTCTTATCACATGATTGGTAAACCCAGTATGAGACTTCTTTTTGTCATAACATAAATATGCATGCCACCCAAATCTATTGTTAAAACCTTCCAAATCTAGCAGGTCAGTATTCTTCAACGTTATCCACTCTTTAATCCAACACATACAAGACGCTTCATAATAAAGTCTTAAGTCTGGCAGGGAGAAACCACCTCTTTCTTTTCTGTCTACCAAAATTTTATGTTTTATTCTAGGTTTTTTCCCCTGCCAGAGAAATCTTGACAAAATCTTTTGCCATTCTTGAAATTGTCTTGTACCCTTCACCACAGGTATAGTTTGAAATAAGAATAACATTTTAGGTAGGATATTCATCTTAATTGCTGCTATTCTTCCTAAGAATGACATGTTCATATTAGTCCACCTTTCCAGGTCTTTCTTTATTTCTCTCCATACTAGTTCATAATTATCACTATATAAGTTAATGTTCTTTGCTGTCATCCATATTCCAAGGTATTTTACTTTTTTTGCCACATCGAACCCATATTTTAGGTGTAACTCTTGCTTTTCCTCTTTCGTCATATTCATTGCCATCACCTTTGTTTTCTGTCTATTTAATTTAAATCCTGCTAATTGTCCAAATTTCTCAATTTCTTCTATAGCCGCTGCAACACTTTCATTAGGATTTTCTAGAGTTAAGACCAAATCATCCGCGAAGGCTTTCACTTTAAATTGCTTTGCACCTACTTTAATTCCTCTAATAGTTGAAAGATCTCTTAATCTATTCAATAGTACTTCCAGGACCATGATGAATAATAAAGGGGATAAGGGACACCCCTGTCTAGTTCCTTTTGTAATGTCAAAATATTCCGTTAATGTGTTATTAATTATCAATCTTGCTTTTTGTTCTGAATATATTGCCTCAATCCCATTCAAAAAAGAATCTTTGCCAACCATTGCTTCCAGATTTTTCTTCATAAACTGCCAAGATATATTGTCAAATGCTTTCTCCGCATCCACAAACATTAATACTGCTGGCTTATCTATCTTGGTTTCCAGATATTCTATTACATCTATTATATGTCTGACGTTGTCCTTTAACTGTCTACCAGGAAGAAAACCAGCTTGATCCTTATATATCATTTCATTCAAAACTTCTTTCAATCTCTTGGACATAATGTCTGCAAACAGCTTATAATCGTTGTTCAATAAAGAAATTGGTCTATAATTTCTGACTTCCAAGCCATCTGCTCCTGGTTTTGGAATCAATGTAATATACGCTTCCTTCCATGTATTTGGGATCTTTCCTCCTGCAAGAATATCATTCATCACTTCTTCTAAAATCGGTATCAGCTGTCCGTTTAAAACTTTATAATATTTTGCTGATAATCCATCTGGTCCTGGGGCTTTTCCTACTTTCATTCTCGTTATTGCCTGGTGTACTTCTTGCCTTGTTATCCTATTATTGAGTTTCTTTCTTTCCTCTTCTGGGATTTGTTTCAATCCATGTTTGCTTAAATAATCACTAATCTTCTTCTCCTCTTCTTTCTTTTTACAATACAACTCTTTGTAAAACTTTTGAAAGGCTTTCTTTATTTCCTTTGGCTCCTCAGTCACTTTTCCTTCCATATTTATCTTCATTATCATATTTTGATTTTGACGTTTCCTTAATTGCCATGCCAATAATTTTCCTGTTTTGTTCGCTAATTCAAATTTTTTTTGTCTCATCTGCTTTATTTTCCATTCTATCTCCTGACTGATCAACATGGAGAATTGTGTCTGTAGCATCTTTATGTTATGTTTGATTTGTTGATTCTCTGGTTTATCTATCAGGTTTTTCTCATTTTCCATGAGACACTTCAGGATTTCCTCCTTCTTCTTTTCTTTCTTTCGTTTCAGGAAACTATTTTGCTGTATTAGAAAGCCTCTCATTACTGCTTTACTTGCATCCCATACCATATCAAGTCCAGTGTCTTTATGTAGATTCCAATGAAAATAATCTTTCAGGATATTCTTAGCTTTTACTACCACCTCTTTATCTTCGAAAAGCTCCTCATTCATTCTCCACCTAAAGGAATTCTGGTCTTTGCTTTTCATTTCCATGAATATTGAATTGTGATCTGATAGTGTTCGTGGTATTATCTCTATTTTACTCACCCTGGGTACTAGTTCTTCATATTACTAAATTAAAGGGAAGGAGGGAAGGAAAGGAATGGGAATTGTGATTCTTCCGGGAAATGTTGGAAGGTATTCAATGCAAAGGTTACAGCATTTGCGGCTTTTTAGTTTGGGAAGAGGTGAGTAAGAGGTGCAAGGTGCGGAGCAAGTAAGCAGATAAAAGGGTTTTTCCCCCCTCCCTCCCTCCCTTCCTCATAATACATGAGGAACATCCATTTAAGCTGATGAAGTTGGAAGGATGAAGACAGATAAAATGCTTATTCACATAGTGCATAGTTTTGGAACTGGAGGCAGTGATGGCCAGCAAAATGGACAGCTTGAAAAAAGAATTGAACAGATTCGTGGAGGAAAAGGCTATCAATGGATACTAACCAAGATGTCTACGTTCTTCCTCCATTGCCAGAGGCAGTAGTCATTCTGAATATGAGCTGCTGGAAATTTCAGGAGCAGAGAGTGTGTTTCTGCTCAGATCCTGCTTACAGGTTTCCCACAGGCATCCAGCTGGCCCCTGCGAGAACATAATGATGGTCTAGGTGGACCTTAGGCCTGATCCAGCAAGACTGTTCTTGTGCTGTTATGATCTTACCAAGCAGCACTTTGTCATTTTAGCATGTTTATGAGCACATGCTAATGCAACCCAGAACTCTCTTGTTTCCTATGTTGCTATAGTACTGCAGACGTTTGTGCCATAAATTGAGCTGCACAGCTTCTCAAGCCAATGTGTTGTGGGCTTCGATGTTCCAGCAAGAAGCACTCAGCTGGCAGAGCACCAGGAATAATATGTACACTGAGGGTGGTGCTGCAGCCTTATGAAAGCCTTGGACCAGCGAGAGTTCTAGATGTATTTAAAAATAACATTAACGTGCATTGAACAACCACCAGAGACTGGCCTGGCTTTCAAAAAAGAAAAAAGAAAGAAAAAAGGTGGCTAGAGCTAACATAAATCTCTCTGCACATATTATTCAAGAGACTTTGTAACACCTCAGTTACTTGGCCCATGGCCCGCTGTTCAGTTGTTAGACACAAAGGAGTGAGGTATTTTCACCCTGGAATAGGACACGAGCTGATTCCTATTCCCCCAGCCTTGCTGGATCCATAGTGCAAACAGGAACAGAGAGTAACCGCAAATGCCAGGTGACTTGTCTTCAACTCTCCCTCCAAATAGATGACTTGGTGAGAAGCCGCCACCACCTCATTTTTCTCTTAACGAAACTGCAAGGAAACAGCTTTCTGATTTCCAGCTTACACCATAAAGCAACTGGCAGCTCTTGGATATGAAATCCTGTTTGGCTCTCTGGGTGCTATGCGCATACGTGTGAAGCCCTGAAGAGTTCTCAGGCTCCTTGTGTGAACCAAACCATCAATTTTGTAGTCACTTTCTCCTTCCAGGTGCTCTAAACATCGCTCTGCACCCTGTGACAGGGAGCTAAACTTCTGCCAAGGACACCCAAGGCAAGTTTGCACCCAAAGCTTTTAAAAACAGGCAAATGATTCTCAGCTGGCAGGCTTATGAAAAAGTCAGAAATTATTGGGTAAGAATGTGTTTAAAATATAGGGTCATCTCCAACTGAGGGGACCGACTGAAATTAATGCACCTAAATTTGTCATGTGTGCTCATTTCAATGAGTCTGCTTTGAGTATTGACTAACATCGGAGACAACACATAGAATATATGATCTGCTACTCCATAACTTTTAGACTATTTGAAATATGACAAGAACACTTTAACCCAGGGAAAATGAACGTTTTTTCAGCCTGAGGGCCACATTCCCTTCTGGATAACCTTCCAAGGGCCACATGGTTAGGGATGGAAAGACCAAAGGCAAAAGTGGGTGGAGCAATGAATGAAAATTTTGCCTTCGTATAGTAAGCTAGTATCTATCTCCCATGAAGACAAACAAGAATACATTCCAGCCACACAGAAATACTCTGGATGCAGAATATGGTAAGCAAAATGCCTGGCCTGGGAAGAGGATTATGGTCTGGGCCAGATAGAGAGGTTTTGGCTGTTTGCATAAATTAGACCTCAGTCTCACAAGGAAGTGGGTTTCAGACTAAAACTTTATTGTGAAAGCTCAATTGAAGGGTATACATTACATAAGAGAGCTAAGCAGAGAGTCTTGGGATCTAGAAAGAGGAAGCTGATGGAAAATGTGACAGGACGCAGGAAGTCTGATAAAAGAACTTTCACTTACTGCAAGCCACCTCATGTGAGCACACTTGGAACTCTATTTATTTATATTATTTTTATTTTGCTGAACAAAATTATAGCCCCCTGAATAATAATATAAATAGATAGAAGAGTATATACAATGTCCATAAGAAAATCTAGATAGAACCAACAGGCTCCAAAAACAAGTAGGGAATAAAATTTTGTTGTTGTTGTTTAGTCGTTTAGTCGTGTCTGACTCTTCGTGACCCCATGGACCATAGCACGCCAGGCACTCCTGTCTTGCACTGCCTCCCGCAGTTTGGTCAAACTCATGTTCGTAGCTTCGAGAACACTGTCCAACCATCTTGTCCTCTGACGTCCCCTTCTCCTAGTGCCCTCAATCTTTCCCAACATCAGGGTCTTTTCCAAGGATTCTTCTCTTCTCATGAGGTGGCCAAAGTATTGGAGCCTCAGCTTCACGATCTGTCCTTCCAGGGAGCACTCAGGGCTGATTTCCTTCAGAATGGATAGGTTTGATCTTCTTGCAGTCCATGGGACTCTCAAGAGTCTCCTCTCAAGAGTAAAATATATTATTAAAAATATAGATAAAGTCGACAGAGTTAACGAACCACTATGCACAATAAAATTATATGTCTGAGTTTGGGACTGCCGAAACAAAAAACCAAAAAAGAAAGATTTTTGCAGGCATTGAAAATAACACAATGAAAGTGCCTGCCTGGTATAAATAGGTCTTGCCACTAATCTAAAAGCAACAAGGACTTTATTTAATGAAACAAAACATATTTCCTCCTATTTGGGTAAGTATAAGATATCCCGGTCCACAGTTCTATAGAGTTTTAAAACAAATGTAATTCCCACCACATTCTTGAGTGAATACATCTCGGGGGGGGGGGGGAGGCAAAGCTTACATGCACACACATCCATGGCTGATACATTTCCAGATTTTTTTTGTTTTTTGTTTTTTCTTTTTCTTGTACTCTATACATATAAAATTAGGATGCAGGAAGATTTTACATGGAGGTTTTTAAAGGAGTAGAATGACCAGATTTGTCATCTTGAGACCCTTTATTGTACTGGGGGATTTAAAACACATGATTGCGGAAGCCCCAGACAGTATTTTATGGATTATAAAGTTCCCCTTCATAAAAATAAAAAATGGGGAAATGTGTGTAGTTAATGTTTGATCAAAGGTGATGGAAACTCAGTTTTCATGATTTTGTTTCAGAAATTACTGCCCTTGATATGAGCACTCATCAATTTTTATTCTGTAAGTTGAATGGCTTTAAAACTGAATCTTACAAATGTCGTGAAGATGAAGATGAAGCCATGCTTTGATCCACCTCTTTGTTATAATATGTTCTATGAATTCATTTGGATGACCTTGATTTCTTTCATCTCCAGAGAGGGCAGATATATTCCCCCACCCCCCAGATCTGCCAAAACTCAGTTTTCCTTTCTGACACTTTCTGAATTTGGAATTTTCTGCAGCAGAGGTATTATGAACTGGATGTGGGCAGATGTGGGCAAATTTCAAACATTGGGACTCCCTCCCATTGCCCCAACCCCCAAGACCACAAAACACAGCCAGGTGCAAAATTGTGTTGGGTGTGTGTTTGTGCAGAAGCCCAGTGTCAGATGCTGTTGGTATCTGTGCACAGCTTCCCTGTGTGTTGAGCCACTGAACTAGGGTTGCCAGACTCAATAGTGGACAGGACTTCTGTGCCTTTAATTGCCCTGCTCTCTTTTGAGTCTGGAAACCTTGAAGAAAAACCAGCAGACCCTTTGCTTGGAAATTAAACAAAGGGTCTGCTGGTTTCTCTTTAAGGTTTCCAGACTCAAAAGAGAGCAGGGCAATTAAAGGCACAGAAGTTCTGTCCTCTATTGAGTCTGGCACCCCTACACTGAACTGTAGGCAGAAACTTCTTGGTGAAGTACTCTCAGGCCCTGGTCTGGCTCCATCCATCCTGGTCACTGGCTCCTCCTGGGATGGACAGTTGGTTGGCTTCCTGTTCCAGCTGAGCCTTGCTTAAGCAGCCAAGTCTTATTGAGCTCTTGTGTTCCCCTGTATCATTTGTTGTCCTTCATTCATAGTAATAGAAATAGTAATGCCCTTCAGGATCAAATCAAATTAATGGTCCAGCATTCCTTTCTCACAGTGGCCAACTGGATACCTCTGGGAAGCCAACAAGCACCACTCTCCTGCTTAGGACCTCCAATAGTTGGTATTCAGAGGCACATTACCTTTCATACTGGGTTTAGTTCACAGTCATCCTGGCTAGTAGCTGTTGATAGCCAATTCATCTAATCTTTTTTTAAAGCCCTCTAACTTGGTGGCCATCACTACACCTTGTGATAGAGTGACCACCAACTCGGATGGCTTTAAAAAGGGATGAGACAAGTCCTGGTTCTTCATGGCTAAACTGGGATTTGAACTCTGGTCTTCCAGGTCCTAGTTCAGCTCTCTAACACCACACCAGCTTCAGCCATTCTTGATATTCAGGCTAATATCTCTGGATGTACCAGACTTTCTTGAATGTAAAATTTTTAAAAAATAAAATCAGAAAGACTACAGTGACTGGGTTTTTCAAATGTTGAAATGATATGATGCAATCTTATGGCTGACTCAGTGAACAACTATGTCTGACACAGGATTAAATGGGATCTAGGCTCTTGGATTTGACTGCTGCATTAAAAGTCAATTTTGCTGAGGTGCAGGATTTATATTTCCTTAGAAACATGCATATATTGTTAATTAAAAGCACCCGTGTCCTAACAGAAGCCAAGAAGGAAAAAAGTCTGAGAGGAACATTTGGTAGAGTGTAGCCTTCTGCATTCACCTTTATTATATTTACTCACAGGAAAGCACTGTATATATTTAATGAATGAGAATATAAAGGTGAATGTAGAATGGGGAGAATTATTGATAAGTATCACACAATGTTTTTGGAACATCTGAATGGTTATATCAATACTATGTTGTATTTGCCAGGAAATTATAAAAGGGAAGCAGAGCCTGCAACAAAATGTTGCAGTGTGGAGTGCTCCTGTTCAGAGTTTCATGCCCCTTTCCAGGAAACTCCATTCCATTTTTCCTTTCATTGAGTTTATGTTCCCAGCCCTCTTCCCAGCAGTCATTCAGCAATCCACCACTGCTAAGCATGCTCAGTCCTCATTGAACAGTTCCCACCCCACAAACACACATATCTAAAGAATTTGGGGTTTTGTCGTTCTCCAAATTTTGTGATTCCCCAAGCTTCTGCATTAATGGTTCTGTCTTGGCTACATAAGGATTAGCTATTATTATTATTATTATTATTATTCTAGTCTATATATATACTGTATTTGAAACTGATTTTATATATTATTTGTTTTAATTACTTTTATATGTGCAATTTCATTTACATGTGATATGTGTGTGTGTGTATCTATCTATCTATCTATCTATCTATCTATCATCTATCTATCTATCTATCATCTATCTATCTATCTATATCATCACTTTGTGATGCTTCATAGGAAGTAATTAATAAATGGCATTATTATTATTATCAATGAATGAATGAATGAATGAATCACCATTCTCAAGGCAATTTACAATCCTAAACTTTAAAAAAAAAACAGCCAAAGATGGGTTTTAAAAGAATACAAATAAACATCCAAGCCAGAGATCTAAAAGCAAAACAAAAAACCCAAGTTTCCACCCAGCTGGAATAGTTTGTCAGAACAATAACGTGTTCCATGTTATGCTTTGCTTTGCTTTTTTTAAGTACAGAGAGTGGGAGCCTGTTGTTTGATATTAACCTATATGTTATATTGAATACAGAGATGGGTGGAGCCACTATTTTCGGCTTTGTAAAAAGTTCCCCCGCAGATCTGGATTTCCCATCTGAATTCCTTGCTACATCTCTGCTACTCATTCCCGGAAGCCAACTCAAACCCATGCCTGAAAGCTGCTCATTTTGCACAGAACTATAAGCTGTCCTCTGTTCAGGGCACATGAGGCTAAAGACCAACTTGCCGCCAGCAGACGGGCAGACCAGAAGGCTGACCACAAGAAAGATAAGAAATGAGTTGTTTTGAATCAAACTATCGGTCCACCCCCCCCCCCTGCACATTCTGACACTGAGCAGAGTGTAGCACAGCAGCAGAGCACATGCTTTTCATGCCAGAAAACCACAGGTTCAGTCTGTGCCCTCTCCAAATGAAAAACGAAACAAAACGAAACAATAAAATATTGGGTGGCGGGCAAGACTTTGGGGCCAAGATCCCAGAGAGCTGCTGCCTATCAGAGTAGGCAGGGCTGGGCTGGATTATCCAGCTTCCTCCAACTAATAACTTGGGAATAACTTTCCAACAGCAATAGTTGTTTGACCCTGGAACTGACTACCTTGGCCATGGTCTCCCCATCACTGGAGGTTTTTAAACAAAAGCTGCCTGGTCATCTGCCAGGGACTCCAGCTTCGATTCCTGCATTGCACGAGGTTGAACTAGATGACACCTGGAATCCCTTCCAACTCTACACTTCTATTATTCTTTGATTCTATGTGAAAGAAATTGGTTCAGATCACTTCTTAATTTGAATGTACTGGATTCCTACTGCCCGAAGCAGCATGTGAATGTAAGCACGTCCTTTAGAATTCACACTCCGCATTCACATTCACATTTTGCAATGCAGTTCTCCAAGACCAGCACCCCTAAAAATGCATCACAAAAAAGAGATGTATATCAAAATGCATAATTTTGTGAAAGCAACATTTAAAAATGTATCAGTTTAGGAGAAATTGCTTGCAATGGGCAAAACTGCATGCAAAATACAGTGGTATCTCAGTTTACGAATTTAATCTGTTCCAGAAGTCCGTTCTTCAACCGAAACCATTTTTAAACTGAAGCACACTTTCCCTAATGAGGCCTTCCACTGCCGGTGCCCTTCCACCATTCGGATTCCATTCTTAGACTGAGGTAAAGTTTGCAAACCAGGACACTACTTCAAGTTTTGCAGGGTTCTTAAACCGAATAGTTCGTAAACAGGGCTGTTCTTAAACCGAGATACCACTGTATGTATCTTGGGTGCAATGAGCATTAAAATGCTAACCAATTTTCTGTTGGATTTTGCTTTTTGCTTGCAAATGGATGTAGAAATGTGGTGAGCTGAAGAATTGGGATGGGGGGGGGAATGAGAAATCAAAAATTGACAGATTTGTCCATCCCTAAGTTAAAATGCAAAGGAGACTCTGCATATATATTATATATATGAAAAATAGCTGTAAGCTGCGTACAGAAAACTGAAGCAACAACAGACTACTTAAACAAAATACATGTATTAGAAAAATACACAGTTACATATAAAAATGTTACACACACATACACACATTTATTTTCTTTCTGACAGACCCTCTCAGCCTCTGAGTTTTCAATCAGGGTCTAACAAGCTTCATACAAAATCTCATAATGAAAAGGGTTACTTGAAACAAGGGCTATTACCCTAGCCCAGGCATCCCCAAACTTTGGCCCTCCAGATGTTTTGGACTACAATTCCCATCTTCCCCGACCACTGGTCCTGTTAGCTAGGAATCATGGGAGTTGTAGGCCAAAACATCTGGAGGGCCGCAGTTTGGGGATGCCTGCCCTAGCCTCTCACTCTAGACTGGCTTTTTATGGGCAGGGCCAAGGTGGATGGTAGTTCCTCAGGTCTTATTCAGCTGCACTCTCCACACCCAGTTCCAGGTACAGCAAGTTATCTGTTTTCCCAGGGGTCCAAAGGATGGGAAAAGGGCCCCCCTCCACTCACAGCTCTTTCTGCACCCTCTGTCCTCTCCTCTCCCTCCATCTTCTTTGATGCTGACTGCTGCTATGACACATGCATGCATCACAGCCAAGATGGCCTCCTGAAGTTTGACCTCACTTGGTATATAATATCTGGGCCAGAGGAACACTTGCAATCCAAGTCTTCTGAGTGTCATAACTCATCAAGCAATAAAGCAAAGTCAAAAGAATCAGAGCGACAATCGACAAAGCTCTGTGCGTCATTAATGAATGATGAGGGCAAGAAGACAGAAGATAACTTTCCATGCATATAATAATGACGGCTTTGCTTGTGATTCTCTGTGTCTCTTCATGTTTAATAAGACGTATTGGAATTAAAAATTTAAAACCTAAGGCAATGCATTCCATAAAAGATGAGGGGGCAAGTTATTCTCTCACCAGAGTTAAGGTGTCATCATTATGAGGGCCTGTATGGAGCATGGTGCACTGCAGACTGGTGCCTGTTGCAATTGGTAGGGTGGCAGGCAGGGAGCCCAACAGTAGGTGGCGCCAAAGACAGGTAGAGCCAACTAATTCTGGTTTTGCAGCCATCCTCCTCTCTGCTGAGGAACAGCACTGAGACTAAGGAGGAGAAACCTGACAGGCAGTGCCACCCCCTTGGCTGGTTGTAAGTAAAAAGACAGGCAGGCAGCTGGGAGCTGACTGAGGGTGGACTGAGGTTGGTGGGGCCGTGCCTTACTGGTCTCAGAGAACCAGGCTCCACTAGTTGTTCAAGTAGTACAATGGGATCTACAATAAGTAGGGTAGGAGTTGCAGGTTTCTCAGACCTGATCACAGAAGGACACACTTTTTCTCAATTAAAAATGGAAACACAATTTCACTCTAGAACTGCTTACTTTTATATTATAGTTTAGAAGGCATGGATTTCCTATCTCCTGGGTTTGAAGAAAGTCCTCCATTTGGATTCCACGGCTTTCTGCTCCAAATCCAGTTTAAAGGTAAGGAACCATCAGAAGGAAACTGCACGGGAAGGCACACAGCTCATGCTGGTCACAGTCCTCCCCGCTATGGCATGCAGCACAGCGTGTCTATTTAAATTCATGTAACAGTTTCTCATGCATGCGTGCAAATGCTATGCAAATCTATGTCCTTTTTTTGGTGGCTCCTTTACTCATTTTGTGGCTACACTAATTGCTGTTGTCACAGGGTGGTCAGGGAATTCTGTTTGGTGGCATCCCACTACAACAGTGACTTGTACAGCAGTTGTGGTCAGGGAGCAAAAGCAGGGGGCTGTTGCAACTCACATTGTGCAAGGACCAGATGCCCTAACTCTCCTCTGTGAAGAATATTTGCAGCCCTTGAGACTTTTTTGGTTTAGAGCAGGCATCCCCAAACTCGGCCCTCCAGCTGTTTTGGGACTACAACTCCCATCACCCCTAGCTAACAGGACCAGTGGTCAGGGATGATGGGAACTGTAGTCCCAAAACACCTGGAGGGCTGAGTTTGGGGGTGCCTGGTTTAGAGAACCTCTGTCTGGTTGAGTCTGCAGCATACCAGAATGAAAAAGGGAGAGGCCCAGTGGCAGTGAGGTCAGCATGGTGCAAACACACCAGCAGAAGTATAGGATTGGATCTGCCAGTTTGTTTGCACCATGCCAACCTCACCTCCGCCATGCCCTTCCACCACCTACAAATGCCGGCTGGAAAAGGTGCTTAACCAGCTGCCTAAGACTACAAATAAATGAGGCTTGATATGCACCAGTGTTGCAGGGGATAAGTTTGGTTATATGTGTTTTTTTCTTTATATTTGTTTTCTTATCTTGAAGATCAGTAAAAAAAAAAAGAACTGCCAGATAATTTTGGTAAGGCCCTCTAGGAAATGCAGCCTCCCTGCAAGATGGACTCCGTGTTCCCCAATCTAACCTGGATGCAGTATAATTCAGTTACCGGTAAATAAACATGGAGTTTAATCCAGCCTTAATTTTTAAAAAAGAAAAAACTTTGCAACTGGCTGAGGTGAATCTCATGATTTTACCTTAATATCTTAGCTATGCTAGGGGACTCCTGGAAAAACCCTTTGGTGTTGTTCTTGGCACTGACCAGTGTGACTCACCCCAAAGCTATGGAGCATCTGCTCATTTCATAAGCACTTTTGCCTCTGCCTTTTATATACACAGCTGGGGACAATTTCTCCTTTTCCATTTAGCGCTGCGTCTTTTCATCACAGGCTATTAGCCTTGCTGTTTTGATTGCTTCGGGGACAAGGGCATGCAATTCTTTTAATACTTATACTTCCAGCACCATCACAACCGAAAGCTTTTGTCAGATGCCCCCCAAACAGCAGAAAAGTCCCTTTCATCAAATGCTCCAAAGTCGCAGTGGAGTAATACCATGATTAAGGCCAATTAAAATGTGAGAATATAGCAAGCAAGCCTTCATGGGGTCTCCAAAGCTCTTCCATGGGTTGAATGTTTAGCAAAAGCAAAATTTAAAAAGTGGTGGCAGGGGAAATAGAGGCAGGAAGGGGCCCTCCAGACACCCTCCTTATTGTGCATTCATGATTATTTGTGCTCACAGTGCTGTTGGGGCAGTCCTATGTGAGCCCGCTTTCAAAACTACTTGCATCTGCAATAGTTTCAGAGCAGGCACACTCCATCCTTCCCAATCGGTCCATGTCCCAGAACTTCCTTCTGAAATACTGCAACTTCTAAAACCACAGATGTTCTGGTTCATTTTCATTCTGCTTCTGTTGTGCTCTAGCTCCTGGGGCAGCAATAATGTGGCAGCATCGGAGAACACTGAAAAACAAAGTAAAGTAGAATATATTCAGCACTCCATCACTATTATTGCGTTGCAGACACAGAAGACACACTCCAGCCAGGCAAAAGCACACAAAGATGGGGCAAAGCAGAGCTGGGGAAGGGTGTGACTGAGGAGGAGGTGTTTCCTAGGAGAGTAATTAAAGACAGTTCCATATGTACAGTTAAAGACAGTTCCAGTACAGATGTAGACTGGGATAAAGATCTCCTTTTAAAGTGTTGGAAGAGGAAACACTTTACGAAAAGGCCATAGAGATGGTGCTTGTCTAATATTTAACAGGAGAGAATTACAGTGGCATCCTGATAAGGGAGTATCTTATTAGAGTGCAGTGATTGATTGGGTATATAAGGAATATACCCAAATGTATCACTAATAAGTAATATATATGATTGTGTGAAGGTCCACTGACTCTCAACATTCCAGTGCTAAACCGCTGTATGGCAATTTCTCTTTGATTAGATTCTCCCCCTCCCCACAGCCAAAATAAGAAAATGTTTTATTATAGATATGTCAATTCTCCCATTTCCCTGCAAAATGTTTGCAAAATAATAATTCACTTTACTTCTTAATTTTATTCTTTAGTTTCAAAAAATACCTATAACATCTCCACATATACCCACCCCCAGATATGTTCCATGCATGTACAATGCAACTAATGCAATCAAGCATTAAGTAAGTTTGCCAATACTTTAGAATTGGTTACATCAGTTAGGTCTGTTTCTACTTGAACCATAGGGAGCTGGTGGTAAGAGAACACCATTGTCCATTCCAGTGTATTGAATAGACATGGACCATGCAGTTTCTAAACTGTCTTTGGTCTCGGTGTTCCTAATTAGATTCTTCACCTACTGGAAAACTCCTGAAAGATAAGGGTAGAGCGAGAGATGACAGAGGTCCTTTTGGTCATATTTGCACCTTGTGACTCCAAGACAATAGGGGAACTGTTTGCCAGATGAAAAGCAGATTCACTCCTCCCCACTGACTCTGACGAAGAGTAATTTGCATGCTGTCTGTAACACCACTGGTCAGAGGGATTTGGTTTCCCATCTAAGGCAGAACACTCTTAAATCCTTTGCCATTTCCACTGCTACCCATTTGATTTTAATTAAAGCACTGCCATGAATTATAAAAGAGCAGATCTTCAAAGCCATTAATTACAGCCCCCTTGGTGTCTTTGTGCTAACATTATAATGACAAGTGGGGTGGGGGGAAACACACAAGCTATCAACATGCAGTGGGAGATGGCAGCTAGAACTACCCAAGCAGAACTATTATTCTGACATCCTTGGCATTGGGCTTTCTGATTGGGAGAGGAGGCACATCTCCTGTGAATATGGGCAGACCTGCAAGGGGGATTCGTTCAGTCTGGGAATGGCATCTGCCTCTATGGAGCACCTCTTTGGAAATGGGTCAATCCATGACAGGGATGGGCTCATCTGACTATTTGGGTTTCCCTCAGTTTTTAATTTTTCCACCAGTCTTCATTTCTCCATATTTCCATATTAATTTGCAATTTTTTTAAGTCCTCATGAAAATTCACCAGCATTTTATTGGGAATGTCTCCTAACATATACTTTTTTTTTTACAAAACAATTTCCCCTAAATATATATATAAGTTGTATTCAGCAATATATGCATGTTACCCTAATATATGCATTTCTTTGAGGGGGGATGACTGGAAAACTATGTTGCAAAATTCAGAGAAGCATGAATTTTATGTTTTCCATTCTATTAAACTGATAAGAACAGATACTAAACTTGATCTAAGCCAGGCATCCCCAAACTGCGGCCCTCCAGATGTTTTGGCCTACAACTCCCATGATCCCTAGCTAAGAGGACCAGTGGTCAGGGATGATGGGAATTGTAGTCCAAAACATCTGGAGGGCCAAAGTTTGGGGATGCCTGATCTAAGCCAAAAGGCTGAGAAGTGATGTGTTTTCCATTCTAATATTGATTCAGTAGCTGCAAATTGTTGCTGTTGCTGTTGTTGCTACCCACTCTTCCTATCAAAGGAGCCCAAGGCAGCAAACAACAAACAATTAAACAATTAAAAGATCTTTAAAAAATGTTTTTTTTTAAAAAAAATGGGAAAGATCTTGACTTTAAAGGCTTGTCTTCAGGAGGTACTAAACAGACAACACTGACGGTGTCTGTCTAATATTCAATGGAAGGTATTCCAAAGGTGCCACAGTGCTACAGACCTAATTCCTACACTGTGTGGATCAGACCTCCTGATAAGATGCAAGGGGCCCTCAGCTGCAGAGCACAGTGATGGATCATAATCATATATTTATTTATACTCCACCTTTTTCCCTGACAGGGACTCAAAGCAGCTTACAGATAAAAATGAGAACAGCTTAAACATACAAACAAGATGTATTGGGGTGAGACAATCCTTCAGCTATTGGGCAAGTATTCAGATGAATTAGGCAGGTCCATAGCTGCCAAGTTTTCCCTTTTCTCGCGAGGAAGCCTATTCAGCATAAGGGAAAATCCCTTTAAAAAAGGGATAACTTGGCAGCTATGGGCAGGTCCTCCATTAATTGTGAACGGAATCAATTTCCCTCCTCCCTTCCCTAATGCATATACACCTTTGCAGAATGAATCTGTGGAAGCAGGAAAGTCAAATAAAAGCACATTTGGAGTTTCATTGCTGGGAGCTGCAAGTGGGGAGAGCAGAAGAGTGCTCAGCAGTGCCGGATTTATGTATAGGCTAAGTAGTCTATACTAAGAAGTCTAGGGCCTCTAAATCTAGGGGGCCTCAACAGCATGTCTGCTCCCCAGCGGGCAGTCTCCCCTCTCCCAAAATTGCAAACCCAAGACTTCAGGTGAGGGCGGGGCAACTCAGGCCAGTGGGGTCCAATTTGAAGAAGTGGGGCCCAACTTTAGGTGTTTTTTTTTTGTAGGGCCACAATTCACAGCCAGAGTCTACAAAATCTTAGAGATATAAATAAAATACATTTAGTTTGCTCTGGTGCAGGGGCCCCCTTAGGAGTAGCATGCGGGGCCCAACTGCTCCAATTGCCTTAAGGTCAGCCCTGATGAGACTGGACAAGCCCTGTACCTTCTAGGTCCCTGGTGTCACTATTCCGAGTACAGACTCAAGGATTTGTTATGGAAATAAAGGGGGGCACTTATTGGAAATCAGTTTTGTCACCTCCCCCCCCCACAAACCCTGGGACGATGAGCCCAGCCAGTCGCATAAGAACTACACTACAGCATGGCCATAAACCTGTACATTCAACCGCTGAAATACACACCCAATACGTAGAAATAATGCTTATTCCACAAAATGTTTACAAAGCTCAGCTATTGCAAAAGTTTTTCAGTGTTAATTTCATGCATTTTTAAAAATCACCATGGTATTTAACAATAACATCTTATGTCCTTTAGAAGAGAAATCGTGAATTGCAGAATTTTAAATCCCCATCACCATCCTTGGCTTCACTCAATTTTGTTTATAACATTCTTCCATTTTCTTCTAGTCATGAGGGTGGGGGATGGGCCTCACAAGTGGAATATCCTAGGACCTGTTTTCATCTAAATCTGGCCCTGGTGCTCTGGTCCTGTTTTTGGCCATAGGTATCTGGCTGGCCCTGTGAGAATAGCATCCCTGGTCACCCAATGGTCAATCTAACCCAGCTGCCACTAGATCTACAGGTCTTAGGGATAGATCAGTGCCAGACATCTGCTGCACAAGATCCTTTAACTGGCACTTAGCATCTAGGACCAACCTAAGAACATAATGACTCCATCTTCGTCCAGCTCCGACTCAAGGAAGGGAGCAACGTCCATATCCTTGGAATGACTCTCCTTCAATCGGAAGCCACAACTCAAGGGACATTTTACCAGTGTGGCTGGGCCCAGCCGGCCTCATTATCCAGTCTCAGAAATGCTGCTTAAGCCCCCCTCTGTATTCATCTCATAAACAAGCATATAATTCCTTCAGCAATGCATCTGAGCTGAAACTTTACCCAAGTTGTGGTATGGAAAGACATAAACTGGTCCGTCAGCTCTTGCCTCTTTTTCTTTTCACTGTTCAAAGAGTGATCTGTCTGTTGCTACCTTAAAATCCCAGCAAAACACACATCTGGTAACTGCCCCTTCTCTTCTCCCCCCGCCTTCATGTTTCCACTGGTTTTTCAGACTTCCTCTTGCGGTGATTTGGAGACTGCGCATCTGGATTTCTTAAACATACAAAGGAATTGCTGGAGCAAGCAAAAGCAGAGAGAGTCCTGAGGAAAGTTAAGATGTGTTGATAAGCAGCTGATGGGACCTTGCAACTCAAGACACTGACCGTGCCAAGCTCTTTACGAAGACAGGGCTTCAGGGAAATAATACGAATCGAAGCAAAATGAAGATGCACATCTCCTTCGGCTTTGCTGGTTGCATGCTTAAAATCCTGTCGATCCACATCTCCATTTTTCACCCAGCCTCAGCCCCACCACCACCAACCTCGAGGCTTTCAGAAGACATACCAGGCAGAGAACTGATCCCATCACCCATCATAAAATTTCCAGGGGACATTTCTCCAAAAACTGACAAAGAACTGGCATTGGTAAGTATGTGTTTGTTTGTTTGTCGTCTTCCCCCCAACACACACCTATTTCCCTTTGAATAGTGTTTTGCAATGTCTTTCTTGCTAATTCTCTGATTCTCTGTAACCCAATAGCTGCTGCTTTCCATCTCAAAGGTTCCTGGGTGGGGAATAGGAGCTGGCAAAATTATCAGCTTTCAGAATGTTGAAGCAAGCTCTGTTTCCCCTCATAAAACTTTTAAAGTCAGGCCAGAAGTCTGTATTTTTGAATGGCTGCCCTATGCCTCTCCAAACAAAGTTCATCAAATTGCTGAAGATTTAACAGGGGAAGGGGGATTGTATAGAAAGTAAATAGAGTTTTTAAAATTTTGTTTACGAAGCATAGCTTAAGTATAGCCTGAAAGACAATTATTGTACACAGTCGGCTTTGTTTTTTAGCAGATATAATGACTAGTCTCAACCAAGATCTGCTTTTAGCAGTAACTGCCCCTTGAAGCTATTCTCAAACTATGTTCCATCTCCATTTCTGAAGCTGCACTGAAAAAGTTCAAGAGGATGTCTTAGACATTATAAGCTAGTTACAGATTTATTTTGTCTGTGTTTATTTGATCTGTCATAAAAAGTGACCTTACAGAAATGAACATTTTAGGAAAAAGGGAACCATTACATGTGCAATGCAATCTGATGCATAACTGAATTGTGCTCTATGGGGCTTAGTCACAAGTAGATATAGTATCACAGCCTAACAGGGTAACCCTATGGATGTTTACATGGACGGAATCCCATTTATCTCAATGGGGCTTACACCCTACTACTAAATGTATCTTAGGCTGTACATCAGAGTGGTGCAGTGGTTAGAATGTCAAAATAGGACCTGGGAGACCAGGGTTCAATCCACACTTGGTCATGAAGCTCATTGGGGCAGTTGCTGCCTCTCAGCCTAACCTATCTCATAGGGTTGTTGTTGTATGACACCTGGAGCTCCTCAAAGAAAAAATGGGATAGAAATGCAATCAATCCATCTTTACAAGCGTGTAAGCCCCATTGAGCATAATGGGACTTCCTCCTGAGACAGCATGCAAAGGTCTGTGCAGTTAGGGCAGGAATAGCCAATGTGGTACCATCCAGATGTTGCTGATCTCCCACCTCACCTTTGACTATTGACCATGCTGGCTAGGGCTGATGGGTCTTGGGCCCCATCTGTACCATACATTTAAATAACTATCCTACCACTTTAAAGAGTCCAATATTTTCAGGCTCTAGATTGGCCCCACCCAGCCAGGCTGGTCATTGGGCTGTGCTAAGGAAAGGTCAGCATAAGGGCTTCCTGTTCAGCCTGGAACCTTGTCCGAGCAACAGGCTGTCTTCACCCTGGTGCTTTTCTGTGAATCCTTTGGCTTTGATTTCGTGGCTCTCCTTCAGACTCCTCAAATGCTGGGTCGATTTGGGCTATCTGAGCCCAAGCCCAGACACCATCACCACACAAATTGGCTTGAGTTGGTTTGGGATTCAGGTGTTGGCTAAATCTGGTGCACAGCCCTACCACATTCCCTTGTGGGTGGCCTTCCAGGAGCCACATGTCAGGGTCAAGGAAGATCAGGGGCAAAAGGGAGTAGTGCAATCAATGTGACTTCATACAGCTACCGTGTTTCCCCCTTTTTAAGACACCGTCTTATTCTTTTTTTTTACTCAAAAAAACACACGGTGTCTTATTTTCAGGGGGTGTCTTGTACCTTAAGGCCTCCTTGGAGGGGCCAGGCAGCTGGCTGGGGTGCTGCTGGGCGCTCTGTGCGGCGCTGCAGCAGCAGCTGGGTCCAGGCACCAAGGCAGCAGGCCGCTGGCTCAGTGCTTCGTCCGGCGCTGCGGAGCGCTCCGAGCCTCTGAGAGCCAGCAGGACGAGGAGGAGGCTTGCCGGGTCGTCGACCTAGCAGTGTGCGCGGAGCGCCCCGAGCCTCTGAGAGCCAGCAGGACGAGGAGGAGGCTTGCCGGGTCGTCGCCCAGCAGCACGCGCGGAGCGCCCCGAGCCTCTGAGAGCCAGCAGGACGAGGAGGAGGCTTGCCGGGTCGTCGCCCAGCAGCGCGCGCGGAGCGCCCCGAGCCTCTGAGAGCCAGCAGGACGAGGAGGAGGCTTGCCGGGTCGTTGCCCAGCAGCGCGCGCGGAGCGCCCCGAGCCTCCGGCAGCCAGCAGCAGCAACAACAATCCCAGAGGCTCGGGGCGCTTCGCGCGCGCTGCTGGGCGACGACCCGGCAAGCCTCCTCCTCGTCCTGCTGGCTCTCAGAGGCTCGGGGCGCTCCGCGCGCGCTGCTGGGCGACGACCCGGCAAGCCTCCTCCTCGTCCTGCTGGCTCTCAGAGGCTCGGGGCGCTCCGCGCGCGCTGCTGGGCGACGACCCGGCAAGCCTCCTCCTCGTCCTGCTGGCTCTCAGAGGCTCGGGGCGCTCCGCGCGCGCTGCTGGGCGACGACCCGGCAAGCCTCCTCCTCGTCCTGCTGACTCTCAGAGGCTCGGGGCGCTCCGCGCGCCCGAGCCAGCAGCCTGGCCTCTCTTTTTTTGCCTGCCCGAGGCGGCCTGCCGCCCCGCCACTGGAACCAGCGGCTTGCTCGCAGAGGCTCAGGGTGCTCCGCGCGCACTGCTGGATGCCGACCTGGCAAGCCGCCTCCTGCTCTTGCCGGCTCCCAGAGGCTCGGGGCACTGCTTTTCTATACTCTTGCCGCGGCCAGCGTGCTGGGTCCCGCTGGCTGGCTGGGGCACTCAGCGGTCTCGCTCCTCGGAGGTATGGCTTATTTTCAGGGTATGGCTTTTATTTCCTAAACACTTAAAATCCTGCTATGGCTTATATAATGACTACGTCTTAAAATAGGGGAAACACGGTAGGTACATTCCAGCCATGCAGAAGTCAGTGTTTGCTACACCCACCCACATCACCTCTCCATCCAGGCATGATCATGCAATCCAAGCCAGGCTAAAGCACTGGAGCAGACTAAAGAGCACTGCTGTTGAGGGGTGTGGCTGTCCCATCCTTGAGGCAGGCACCCCAGGACATAGAATCTGCAGGTGCCCACTGCCAGAGAAGTGAGGGGCAGGCAGCAGCTTCTGGTGAGCCCCACAAAATTGTGTGGAAGCCTCTGGGACATCTTATGTGATCTTCCTGGAACCTGCAACCTCACAACCCCGGTAAGTGAGGATTTGGCAGGGACAGCAAGCAGGGGTGAGAAGAGCATACAGGGCAGCATCTTCCCATTTCTCCTCTGGCTGTGAAATGGGAGGTGCCACCACTGGCTTTGGGAGAGGATGCAGCTTAAGGAGAGAGAGCCCTGGAGTTGGTAGCCAACACTGTCTCCCGTGGAAGTGAGTTCCATAGTTTAATCATGCACTTAACGAAGAAATGCTTTCTTTTGGTAAGGAGGTACTGCTGTTGAGCTATGGGCCCATCCAGACTGGGGATGGTTGTTTTTCGCTGGTGTAATCTACAATATGTCATTGACACAATAATAATGCATCAGTGGGGGATATATACTAGGTAGCCCACACATCGTTTTGCTTTATTTGTTGTCCTGCAATGCTTCCCCATTGTTGCCACATTGTTGCCATCTGGTGGGGCACACTTGCATGCTAGTGCAACTAAATTGGGATGAAACCGCAATAACCCTGGAATATTTATGTTCTGAAAAGTAACAGGATTTCAGCAGGAAGTTATAGGGTTGGGGGGAGAGGGGGTTTATTGGTTTGTTTTCTACTTGTTCTTATTTGTATTATATATCTTGTGGGGGGGGGTTCTTGTATTTTATGTTGTGAACCCCCCTGAGATCCACAGATAAAGGGCGGTATACAAATTTAATAAATAACAGCAGCAATAATAATAATAATAATAATAATAATAATAATAATAATAATAATAATAATAGACATGCGGTGATCATAAGTGAAGCAGCATGTCCATGCCAAAACCTTTGCAGACACAAATGATATTGAGAGCAGGACCCCGAGACCTTCATAAGCACCAAGCATCATGGTGATGACCAAAGTGTATCTGGATGAACCCTACATAACTCAATGTTGGCTGGGGTTGCTGGGAGTTGCAGTCTAAAACATTTGCAAGGCAATTTGCAAGGTATCAAGGTGGAGAAGCCTGGTGCAAAACACAAAACTGGAGCTTAGTGTTTGGGAGGTAGCTTTGGTAGTGCGACACAACAGAGTGTTTATTTTTGGGGAGGGGGTTTGGACAAATCTGGAATGCAAATCCCGTAGGAAGTAGCTGTCTATTTGCTTAAGGAAGGGAGCATCTGGAGGGGACCACATCGATTGCTCCTGGGTTAAGTTATAAAGCCAAGAAAAACATTACTGGGAGGTGGGCAGGGAGTAACACTGTTTTTCTGGCAACTGTTTGAAAAAACAGAAGAATCCAGCCAGGCAAGCTTCCCCCCTCCTTCCCCTGGTGAATTGGCATGGCAACTCTAATCCCACCCACACTGTGCTTAGTGGACTGTTGCCCTGATATTATCAGTGACTTGAATAAGGTGCAGAAAAGGGCGGTCAGAGGGATGGGGCACCTTCTGTGCTTGGAGAGGTTAACAGCACAATCCTATGCAGGTCTACTCAGAAGGACGTCTGAGTTTGGGGAAGGGCTGTAGCTCAGTGGTAGAGCATCTGCTCTGCGTGCAGGTCTCCAGTTCAATCTCTGACATCTCCAGGCAGGGATGGGAGAGACTCCCTGCCTAGAACTCTGGGGAGCTGATGCCAGTCCGTGTAGACAATACTGAGCTAGACTGACCAATGGTCGGACTCAGGACTCAGCTATACAGCTGCAAATGAAACATTTTAAGTGTGTTGTAAAGTGCTTTATGAGGTATGCAGGTGGTGCTGTGGGTTAAACCACAGAGCCTAGGACTTGCTGATCAGAAGGTTGGCGGTTCGAATCCCCACGATGGGGTGAGCTCCCATTGTTTGGTCCCAGCTCCTGCCCACCTAGCAGTTCGAAAGCACGTCAAAGTGCAAGTAGATAAATAGGTACCACTACAGCGGGAAGGTAAACAGTGTTTCCATGTGCTGCACTGGTTCGCCAGAAGCGGCTTTGTCATGCTGGCCACATGACCTGGAAGCTGTACTCCGGCTCCCTTGGCCAATAACGCGAGATGAGCGCCACAACCCCCGAGTCGGTCATGGCTGGACCTAATGGTCAGGGGTCCCTTTACCTAAAGTGCTTTATACAAATGTGACACTAGATGGTGATGCTGAGCTATGGCAAATTCAATATATTTTTCAAAACGTTTTTTTTAAAAAAGCATTTTCATAGCGTTTTTAATATGTGTCTAGAGATTCTACCTCAGTATAAGGCAGCTTTATTTGTACCTATCTTCAGCTGTACTGAGTGGGCTTACTCTCACGTAAGTGTGTATTGGGTTGCAGCCTAAAGTATTTGGAACTTTAGTTTAGGCTGGGGTGGGTGGGTTGGTGGAGAGAGAAATCCACTCAGTTTCACATTTTAATGCAAACCTACCTAATGTGAAATGCAAGTCAATGCACAGAATACAGTTATATTTTGAAATTATGTGATGCGTTTCTCAGACTAAAAACCATACACGAGGAAGCACAGATGGTGGAGAGCTGTACAAATATCCTGTATGCATGGGTTCATGAAAATAATGTACCAAATGTATTGTATTAGGGAGAATTTGCCTGCAAAAAGGTGAGAGATGGGGGAACTGCATACTAAAGTGTATATTAGCAGGGATGTGCACGAAAATGTGGTTAAATAAACATATAAAAATGGGATACACACACACACACACACACACACACACACACACACACACACAAACTGATCTAGAACTGAGGCAAATTGAGCCCAACAACTTCTGGAGGGCACCATATTAGCTACATCTGCTGTCGGTTTTTGAAATCTGCATGAGCATCATCAAGTTACGAGCAATAATTTTGACCCCTATTTCCCCCTCATGCTACTCCCCTCCCCACCACACTTTTCACCTACCATCACCTGTAGTTACAATGCTTTGCTAGTGACAAGTACAACTGAAAGTGTATAGTCCATTGTGTCTGAAACCCTTGCAAACTTGTCCACAATTCATTGTTCCTTGGGAAATATTTACCAGCTCACCTATTCACACATTTTCATTACATGTGTGTGTATGTGTGTAACAGCTTAACAATTCCCATCTATAAAAGCTGTCCTCTCTGGTCACCTTGAAATAATTCCTTCTCACCACTGGTGAGCCATCAGAGAAGTTTCCAAACTTCTTCGAAATCCTGTTGTAACTGATTGTGCTGTTCTCTTTTCTTTTTGGTTGAAGCAATACCTCAACAAGTATTATGGGTGCCCAAAAGACAACTGCAACCTCATGGTGCTGAAAGATACCTTGAAGAAAATGCAGAAATTCTTTGGGCTTCCTGAAACTGGAGAACTGGACCAAAACACCATAGATACAATGAAGAAGCCCCGTTGTGGCAATCCGGATGTGGCCAATTATAATTTCTTCCCGAGAAAACCAAAATGGGAGAAAAATCTCGTCACATACAGGTATGCATGCATATTATCAGGCAAAACATTCCATGTTAGGGTGCAATCTTAACCTCACTTATCTGGGAGCAAGTTCCATTGAGTAGACAGGCATCATACTTGGTTGTCCCAAGAAGGAAGCCATTTTATAACTTCTAACAGTTTAGCAAGACCTTCTTACCAGGTCTGTTCTCATTTTGTATTTTTTTGTTGTGAACTGCCCTGTGATCTTTGGATGAAGGGCAGTATACAAATTTTGATGATGATGAGAGACAGAGAGATCAAGAAATGGAAGTAGATTTGTAAGAGTAGTTTCAAAACATCCCCTCCCCTTTACTTCAAATGTATAGGAGGGAAAAGCAAAGCATGAATGGGGTACCTCTGAGACGCCAGTGTTGTACAGGACAAAGCAAGCCTGGGGTGCAATGTAACTTTCCCAGAATTGAAATCTCAACACTAAGAGATGTCATACTCTTTACACAGCAGGAGCAATCCTAACCCTCAATATCCAGCATTAAAAAGAGGGGGAGCATCTTTGGCCATTATTCTAGAACACCATGAGTTCTTCTGGGAGAATAATGGCTATCCCTTTCTTCCGAATGCTGTTGTTCCATACAACTCCACAGAACAAAACACCACAGGCTCCACTTTGTCTGCCTCTCTCTCCTTTTGCTTCTTAAAAAATAAAATAAATATAGTTGTTTTTTAAAAAAAAAATCTGGCACTGAGCTGGAGATGATATTAACCCCACATCGATGTTATGCCTGCAGAAAGAAAGCCGAACCAAAATTACGCTGCGATCTGGACAGCAAATTGTTTAACAAGCACTTCATCGTCCATTAAAGTCTGGCGGGATCAGTCTTAGGCGGGAGGAAGTACAGCAGGGCTCTTTTAATGATTTCCATATCTATTTAAGTCCCGTGGCTCAGCTTTTTAGTGTGTGCATCCTTTTCCAGTGCCTCGTACAGACAGTGTTGCCGGCCAGAAATTAATAATGGCACACAAGCAAGTGTGTGTGTGTGTGTGTGAGAGAGAGAGAGAGAGAGAGAGAGAGGGAGAGCAATTCAGTTTGCACTTATTTGGAAATAAGCCCCATTGAACACTGTGGAACTTGCTTTAAAAAAACAAAACCCAAAGGCTCAGGCTGTACATTTCGTAGGAACTTTGGCTTAAAACACAGATGGGGAACATCTGTGGTCCTCTAGATCAGTGTTTCCCAACCAGTGTGCCTCCAGATGTTTTGGGACTACAACTCCCATCATCCCTAGCTAGCAAGACCAGTGGTCAGGAATGATGGGAGTTGTAGTCCCAAAACATCTGGAGGCACACTGGTTGGGAAACACTGCTCTAGATGTTGTTTAGCTACAGCTCCTGTCATCTCTGAATTTGGGCTTGCTGGGAGATGGAGTCACCACCAGGTTCTCTATCCCTAGCTTAAAAGGTTGCTTAATGCTTTCTTTCAGGAGCATTCCAGAGACATTGGCCCAAGCTTTGGGTCTTTCCCATTAAGCCCCAGGTCCCCGAGCTTCTCTTCCTTTAAACACTATAAAAGAAATTGTTTAAAGGGGTTGTTGCTCACGGTGCAAATTGCCATGCCAGTGAGATCCAAGGCACCCCACTATCTTAATTTGCACATATAAACTAGTCCTGGATCTCTCCAGGTAGACCCAATCTGGCCCAACCTGTTCTAGCCAAATCCCAAATTAACCCCAATCTGCCCGATTTGCTTTGGGATTTGGCTATAGCTGGTTCACAGCTCTAGTAACATAACTACCACCATCACCACCATCAGCAGCATTATAAGAACACTGTGCAACAGGGAATTAGAACAGACATGAATCCTTAACACACATACACCCCCAAAATGATGAGTCTTATGTTAAAAGACTGATTAGTTAGCTATAGGGCTCTTTGTATTGCTTTTTACTGCACGAGACTTAGCATGGCTGCTATCCCTTTGGGGGATTTTCTCCAACTGATCCATACCCTTCTCTGTTTTCTCACCCCACCCCACCCTACTTTTATTGTGAAGGATTTTAGGCTACACCCCAGATCTGGACTCAGAAACTGTGGATGATGCTTTTGCCCGAGCCTTTAAAGTCTGGAGTGATGTCACACCATTGGAGTTTTCCCGAATTCATGATGGTGAAGCAGATATCATGATCAATTTTGGACGATGGGGTAAATATCTCCATACAGCATTGTGGATAAAAAAACCTGAGGGACAATACAGCTCTCTGTATGTAGACCACCCACCCATAGAGCACTTGACTGGATCAGTCCAATAGCATATATATAATATATATAGTGCACTTCAGAACTGTTCAAATTCACCTGGTACAGTCATTATCTCAGTTGTCCTTACTAGAACTCTATGAGGGAGGTCAACAATACTATTGTGCTTGACTTGCTGAAGCTGACAGAACATCAGGTAGCAGAACTAGGAATGCTCTCAAGGGGTAAGGAGGAAAGAGTAGGGCCCAAGGGTGGTTTGGGATGGCTCTGAGGGCAGATCAGAACAATTGGGGGAAGGTTTAGAGGCCATGACCAGTTCAAAACCACCATCATGATTGGTGGGAGAGAGACAGCCACTCCTGTCTTTGAGGCCCTCCAGAAAAGTGGGGCATTCTTTGTGGGTGTCTCCTGCAAAGTGTCTTTGATGCAATAATAAGGCATCAGTGGTGGATTTATACTGGGCATCATTCCACTCTATTCATTATTCTGGATTGCTTCTCTGGTATCCACCCATTGTTGCAATTTGGAGGAGGACTATAGTGCAACAAAAGTGGGATAATACCACCACCACCACCCTGGAACATTTGGGGTATAAAAAGACAGGATTTCAGGATACAGGTAGGTAGCCATGTTGGTCTGCCGTAGTCAAAACAAAATAAAAAAATCATTCTACTAGCACCTTAAAGACCAACTAAGTTTGTTGTTGGTATGAGCTTTCGTGTGCATGCACACTTCTTCAGATTCTTCAGATTTCAGGAGGAAGCTAACAGGACATGTACCAATTGGAAATGAAGCAATATGTCTGCCCCATAACATTTGCATGCTCAAACAGGATTGAAAGTGAGATTGCCTAAAGCTGCCCTGGTGCCATCCTGACCACAAATCCTCATGAAGGAACAATGAAAGAAGGATACCTGGAGGGGCCCTTTATTTCAACTGACCTGAATGTGGGTACTTGGGCACATGCAGACACCCAAACAGGCCCATTTTGTTTGTTTGCTCCATTACAATGGCATAATAGAATTGATGATTTGGAAGGGAATCTGGTCGTCCACTGTGAGAAAAGGATGCTGGGCTGGATGGGCTTTTGGCCTGATCCAGCAGAGCTCTTCCTATGTTATTAAGTCTGCTCCATTCTTCTGGGATTCTGCCCTTCTATCCCTAGGAAGGGGTTTCACTTCTCAGCTATGCTCTGCCAGTGTGCCTCCGGCTGGCCTTGCTCTAACCTAAGGCACACATAGCTGAGAACTCAGGGTTTGGCTGGGAGCATCTGACATTTGTTTCCAATGGCAAGGGATCAAACCCAGAAAGTCCTCAGTGATGCAAAAGTGGTCACCGCAGGCAGTGTCGATGGCCAGGCTGCTGGTGAGAGACTGATGAATAACAGGGTTATGCCCTTGCCAGGAGGCTGCTTTTCCAAGAAAAGCTTTCGGTGAAATAACGGGAGAAGCCAAGAACTCGGCCTTTACCCGAGGAGGAAGGAGAGACTTGAAATGACTTGGTGCAGAAAATACACACGGCTTTATTCACAGACACCCAAGGGGGGGGGAGGGAACCAAGGTAGAACATCTGCTTTGTATGCATAAGGTCCCAGGTTCAGTTCCTGGCATCTTAGTATAAGGCAGTTTCCTGTGTTGGTGGGGAGACCACAATAAGAAAGGCAAAAAAGGGAAATGCAGTATTTATTTATATATTTCAGGGGTGTGTTTTCCCGCTACTGCCAATAGGTCCCAGAGAAGATTTTTCATCAATAAAATGTAAATCAGCACAAGAGATTAAAAATCAAATATAATAAAAATAATTCTCAAACTCTAACGCACACAAAGTAAAACAGAAAGGGACGCATTAAATGATTCATCAGCCCATAAAAATTGTAGAAAAAACAACCTAGCTATTTTAAAGAGGGCATGATTATTCAACCATTTTAGATAATTGTTTTCCTGTATTTAATGCCACTTGATTTCTTCTTTCTTCTGCAGAGCATGGTGATGGGTATCCTTTTGATGGCAAGGATGGTCTCCTGGCTCACGCCTTTGCCCCTGGACCCGGGGTTGGTGGGGACTCCCATTTTGACGATGATGAGCTTTGGACTTTGGGTGAAGGACAAGGTATGGCAGCTGCTGATGGATTCAAAACATCGCCGAATGTTGACTGTTGCCGGAAAGACTGGACAGCATAACAGTGTAGATCAGCCTCCCCCAACCCAATACAATCTAGATGTTGTTGGACTCCAGCCCCCACCATCCCTGACCACTGACTATGCTAACTGAGGCTGATGGGAATTGGAGTCCAAAATATACACATGACACCAGGTTTGGGAAGGCTGGTGTAGATTTAGGGCTGATCCGTGTTGGTTCAGGGTGATAGGCTAATATTTAGGAACTTATTGAAAATACTATAATTTAAATGCTGAAGCCAGCACCGCCACTGAGCAATGGCCGATGTCAGGAAGGCATCAGAAAAACAATATAAAAAAAATAGTGGGTCACATAAGGTCTTCACAGATTAGCTTACATTAATGTATTTCCAGGTGACTCTCCTGTAGTTCAATGTCTAAGCAAGTTCTGCTTTTAGCTGAAGTGTTCTTTGACACCCCGCTCTAGAAATTCTGCTGAGAAACTCACATTTATATTTTGACCCCTCCTGACAGAGTATCTCTTATTTCCCTTTCAAGTTGTTAGAGTGAAATACGGCAATGCAGATGGGGAATTCTGCAAATTCCCATTCCTGTTCAATGACAAAGAATATAACAGCTGCACAGACGCAGGTCGGAGTGATGGATTCCTTTGGTGTTCGACAACATACAACTTTGATGCGGATGGCAAATACGGATTCTGTCCCCATGAATGTAAGTTGACTGACAGAAACAGAGAGCTGTGCTTTGTTTTAATTTGGAAGCATATTGTGGCCTTTCCCAGATGACTTTTTGCTTGTCTTTAGTTTCCCATTGGAAATACGGGGTCAATGGTTGCATCAGTGTGCCTCCAATTGTGTAAGTTGGCCAGGTCCCTTCCATGCAAAATCCCTTTGGAGACATCAGAGTGCTGGACATGATAGTTTTGGGGAGCACTTGTGGTATTATAGTACTTTAAATAGAAGGTGCAAATGTGGCTGAAATATCACCACTATCAACATGAAACCAATCAGCTTCTTGCTTTTAAGATTTCTGCCCACTCCATCCCAGATATTTAGCAAAACTAGAAAAATGACGTATTTAATCATGTTTTGTTTGTTTGGTGTTGTTTTTCCAAAGCTATGTTCCCCCATAAACTTGACACACAAGGGGATTCCCACCACAAGTGATAAGATGTCCCCTGGTATACTCCAAGAAGCCAAAAAAATAGAGACAGGGGTCAGCAAGGCTTACTGAGCATGGGCTGGATAACTCCCGCAGAGATCCTCCATGGGGCGGACCAGCGCCGCGCGCCGCCGCAAATCGCTTCTGTGCATGCCCAGTTGCCAAAAATCGTGTCTGTGCAGACATGATTTCTGGTGCTGCGGGCATGCGCAGAGGCGATTTCTGGCATCTGGGCATGCACAGAAACGATTTCCAGAGTCGCAGAAGAGAGTCCCCGCACCGCGCTGCATGGGTTTAGCACAGCACATGGGGACTTGCCAAGTGGGCGGCTCAGTTTGGGGGCGGCTCATGGACAAGTTAAGTGACCCTCGTGGGCTGCTTCTGGCCCATGGGCCTTAGATTGCCAACCTCTGCTCTTACTGATGTAAGATAAATTTACTGGAGCATTATGCCAACAACATATAATTTGGACTTGTGAATCCCCACAACTGGTTTTCTGAGGCAAACCTCTTTCAGCAGTGGTGTTGCTAGTAGCCATGATGGCTATGTACTCATGGATAGTTTTATCCCCTGTGAATTTATCTACTCTCTTTTTAAAGCCTCCCAAGTTGGTGGCCATCTTGTGGCAGTGTATTCCCTTGTTTAATTATGCACTGTGTGCAATGCTAAAATTTGTCTGGTCTGAATCGCTCACCATAGAACTTCACTGGATAACCTAAGTTTCTAGTATTATGGAGAGGGGGGTACTCTTGGCTTGCTCCTTAATTCTTTTTTAAACTAGAATGGATGGAGTTTGAACCTGGGACCACTTGTGTTCAAAGCATGCATTCTGCCACTCTCTGCTAGGAGAAGTGGGTCAGGAACCTGAAGAATGGTGGTGCTAGCACATCACACTAATAAAATCTCTGCAAAATAAGAACAATGCTTTATCTTGGGCAGGTACCAGGAAATAGACCCTACTCATTGTAAGTACAGTAGAAAAATATGAGATGCGCTTTGATGAGTTGCATGTGTCCACTTCCATATTGTAAGACAAGAATTATAGAGCTCTTATCGGTCTCTCAGAGAGATATAACTGTATGTTGTCAAAGATAGGAAGAGTGATATGAGACCATTAGATCCCAGTTATCTTCATTCTGCCACATTTTGTTGTACGGGAAGCCTTGAAGCTTTCAGAGGCAGAAAATGATGTTTTAAGCTCAGCTTTTTCTTCTTCTTACAAAGCTCCTCAAGCTGCCCAGTTTTTAAGCAGAGAAAAAGTGATGCTCTATACTTTGAGAAACCACACATTCAAATACTGGGGGGGGGGGAGTTCTGTGGAATCTGGCAAGCTGAGCTTCTATTTGGTTCCTTGCTCTTGTGAGCTGTGGATATAGAAAGCCAAGATTTACAGACAATTTCTCTCTTTGAAATTTGGAAGGAATTCTTAAAGGGGAAAAACTTGTTCACAGATTGTAAAATTGGTGCGGTCTGTTGTTCTCAAGCCAGGATGTCAAATGTGGAGACAATTTTTAGGAAGGAGGAAAGTTAGATGCTAAATATATATGTATCTACTTTCTCTCTGCCAACACTCTTTGCTCCTCATAATAAAATATCTCTCTGGCTGGTCCTGTAGTAGGAAATGATGTCCTTGTTCTCTTCCAGCACATTTTCCTCCAATTTCTTATACACTAGCAGCATTGCCAGATCCCTTAAATGTCAAACCTGACACTTGGGAGGTGGAGCCTTGGAGCTAAAAGGTGATACTTGCATAGCTGCCAAGTTCTCCCCTTTTTTAAGGGAAATTCCCTTATGCTGAATAGGCTTCCTCGCGAGAAAAGGGAAAACTTGGCAGCTATGTACTTGGCAGAACTGGGGATGGAGACTGGTGAGAAAAGGTGCAGCCTAGTGGTACACAGGGAGCACAGAAGGTTGGCCCAAGCTTTATACCAATGTACCACCTACTAAGCTACCAGGAAATGACTCAACACAGACAATACAGAGACTGCAGAAGGGACAGATAGTTTGAAGGAGAATACAAGCTTTTTTAAACAGCATTCTTCATTTTATATTACTCCTGCTTGATTCTTAATGATAGCTCACACCACCGGAAACATGGCTGACACCTCTAAATGGAGCCAGGTGGATGAGGTGAGGTGGAGAGAATTTCAGAAGCAAAGAAGTAGCTTGCTCACTTGAATCTTTCCGCTCATCTTTATAGCCTTCCTCCATCTTCCATGGAGGCAAACCAGTGGCATTATCGCAGTTCGGGTACACATTCAGGCAGGCAAAAGCACCCGAGGAGGATGCAGAGCAGGGTTGGTGTGTGTGTGGTCTTGGAAGAGAGGCATAGTCAGAAGAGGCCTAGGGACCAGATAGAAAGCCATGTGGAGCCACATCTGGTTCTCAGGCCTGAGGTTCCTACCTCTTTTTAAATACTAAACCCCATGGTCCTTATGTTTCAAATGAGCACCTTCCAGCTTGCATCCTGACTGGGACAGAGTGGCTTCTTTCTTTATGGTTGCCATATCACTAAAGACTTCTCTGCTATTCACACAGCAAAGAAGGCTAACGAAAATAGCAGAAAGACAAAGGACTGTTTGACTTTTCCCTGTGTCTTCCTGTGATCAGCCAGGAGCCTACAGTCACTCCAGGATGAAGCAACATTGTACTCACTTTCCATATGTTTGTGGTGGATTTGGGTTTCTTTGTTTTTTTGCAACTTGTCCATGGCTAATAAAATGTGCATTTGAAAATGTGGAGGCGTACAGCTGGAAGAAGCTTAAGTGGAAAGCGAGTGACTCATCTTAGCTCACTGATCTTTTTTTTTCTTTGCTCCAGCAAAGATGCTTTGCAGAAAAGGAATTCAAACACAGGCCTTTGGATAACATTTCTTCTCCTGCAACTGCTTTGCCCTAGATCAGGAAAAGTGGGGAACCTCAGACCCAGGGGCCAAAAGTGGTTGGCTTGTGAGCAGAGGATTCCCACCTGTGGTGCATTTGAGGTCTTCCCTTGGTGCTCACTCTCCCCTCTCTGCCCCATTGGTCATTGAGCTGAAAAAGAAAGTTGAGTGACTCTCTTTCCCACTTTCTCTTTCAGTTCTGTGTGCATTTCAAAGCTCAGAAGAGTCTTGGATCTTACTTTTGCCCAGATCCCTTGGGAGAATCTGTACACACACACACTTTCTCTCTTTCTGTCTCTTGGGAGGGAGTTGATCTGAGGGAGAGAGATGATCAAAAGACGTGGTGCCCACAGCATTCACTCTAAAATCCAAATGTGCCTACACTGAACTAAAAAGGTTGACATCCTCTGGTCTACAATGTTTAACTGGACTTCCTGGCAGACCAAGAATGATTCATGGGCTGCAGGTTCCTCACTCCTAGAAGGTTGCTGGTCGAATCCTGGACAACCACTCTCAGTCAATGTCAACTGTTCAATGGTAGCAGCTTTCCAGAGTTTCAGGCAAAAGTCTTTGCCAGCAGTACTTGGAGATACCAGAGACTAAGCCTGGGACTTTCTGCACTCAAGGCACACACTCTACCATTGGGCTTGCATCAAGTTATGTAGCGGCAAATTCAGAAGTGCGGGATCCCTTCATAATTGTTGCAGGCTAGATTATACAGCTTTCTAAGAAGGTTCTAAGATAACCTTACAATTATACAACAGTAAGGGGTGCATTGCAACAATCAATGCAGATCTCCATGTGTTGCCTTTCAGCTAGATCTACTATTTTCTGTGTGTGTACATGGACAAATGTTTTTGAGCGTTCCAATATCTTCTTTTGGGGTGACTTGAGCTGTGTTTTCCTTGAAGTTCTATGGTATATAACAACTTGTGCACTGTCCTTGTGAAACAGAAGCACCTAGTGTTTTCAGTGTTCTTAAATGTTCAGCTTTGGAGCAGACAGAATAACCCTGTGGTGTTCTTAGAATAGAATCATAGAGTTGGAAGAGACCACAAGGGCCATCCAGTCCAACCCCCTGCCAAGCAGGAAAACCCCCTGCCAAGCAGGAAAACCCCCTGCCAAGCACCTTCTCCAGAGTGACCCCAGGAGCCAATCCTCAGTAGCTGACTTACCTCCTTTCACTCTGATTGGCTCCAATCAGAACAAAGAGCGAGAATACTTCTTCTCAGTGGCTGAAAAGCTCCCCTTTCATGCTGATTGGGCAGCTCTAGGAGACGGGGACCCTACTGCAGAAGTAGTAATAGGTATTAGCCTCATCACAGATTCCAGACCGCTATACCTCTGGCCGCGTAGCCACATGTGCAGTGGATTAAAGCACAAATGATATTTTCCAAATGTTTGAAATGTCTTCCTCCTTCTTCTGCAGTGCTATTCACAATGGCTGGAAATGGTGATGGGCAGCCGTGCAAGTTCCCCTTCAAATTTCAAGGCAGCACCTATGATAGCTGTACCACGGAAGGAAGAACAGATGGATACAGATGGTGTGGGACCACTGAAGATTATGACCGAGATAAGAAATTTGGATTTTGTCCAGAGACAGGTAGGGTCATTTTGCTATCGCATGGGTAGGTTTATGCGAATGAAAGCAACCTCTCCCCTATGACATTGGTGACTGTGTGTTAATGCTTCTTTCATTACTCTTCTCTTTGGAGAGAGGACTTTTTCAGGTTTCTTAATCTCCTAAGGATGGGAAGATGGAAAGAAGCAATTGTTACTTTTTCATGCCGGATGATGATGTATGGCAGTGGTGGCAGGTGCCCTTTGGGACTGGTGGGGTAGAAGGCCCAGGGACCACCAGTAGGTGGCGCTAGAGCCAATGACGGGCAGAACCAGAGTCATCTTGTTCCCGGCTGAGTCCTGCAGGGGCAACACTGCAAAAAATAAGATGTGGATAAACTGAAGGAACCAAAAGCTGAAACAAACTAGAATTCCAGGAGCGCAGACAGAATGGCAGAGTGAATCCACAAAATAATGAAGGGACTGAATGGGAAGGGGAGAAATCAGCTCTTATTTTTGCTTCTTCTTTCCTGCAGCAATGTCAACGGTTGGTGGAAACTCTGAAGGAGCACCCTGTGTTTTTCCTTTCATATTCCTTGGGAATAAGTACGAGTCCTGTACCAGCTCTGGGCGTCAGGATGGGAAGATGTGGTGCTCCTCAACTAGCAACTATGACGAAGACCGCAAGTGGGGATTTTGTCCAGATCAAGGTAGCTCTTTTCCTCATATTTATTATTTATTATTGGATTTACAGCCCGCTTTTTCTCCAAGGAGCTCCCAGTGGCATACATGGATTTCCCTCTCTTCATTTTATCCCCACAAGAACCCTGTGAGCCTGAAAAGTTGTGACTGGCCCAAGGTCACCCAGGGAGCTTCATGGCCAAGTGGGAATTTGAACCCAGGTCTTCCAAATTCTAGTCTAACTCCCTAACCACTACACCACACTGGTTGTCATATATGCATACTAGCTCCAATCCTCAAAAGTAGGAATTGGGGGTGCACAAATCACTCTAGTTCCAGCATGGATGGGGATAAATTTGACACTGTTAGCATTTAAAGGTGAACCTATGTATTTTGCCCTTTCTCAAACAATATACAAATTGAATCAATGCCATCCTTCAATATTTGCACTTCTCTGAATTTTGCATTGTGGTTCTCCCATCATGTAATGTATACAAAAATGCCAAAGCGGGGGGTAAAGTGTGCATAAATATACATATCTTTGTGAAAATAACATGCAAACATATATTAGGGGAAATTACTTTGCAAAGATATGTACTCTATATTAGGCCAAATTGCACACAAATGTGTGTATTAGGAAACATTTGGAATAAAATGGTGGTGGTAGTGGTGGAAAATGAGGTGGAAATATGGAGAACTGAACTTAAATATTGCAAGATGAGAAACAAAACTGCTGGTCTCCTCCCACCCCTAGGGAGACAATAGCAGAGCTGCCCTCTGGGGTCTCCTGGGGTCTACACATGCCTGGCATGATTCAGAGTGGGGAGGGTGCATTTTGTGATTCACCTCAGGTGCCAAAATGTCTTTAGCCAGCCCTGCATGTGAACATCCCACTATGTCCCTGTGTGGATTTGGTTAGGATGATTCCAGGGGTTCCAGGGAAATCCTAAAAAATATGCATCTTAAAACAGTCACCAGAGCAAAAAAGCAAATTGAGGTGAAGCATACTTAGAGTTGTTCTGCATTCCTCCTCCTTCTTCGTCTTGCTTTTAACAGCATATAGCTACTTGGAGCAGCTTCCGAATGTGGCACCTCAACAAGGGCAGATAAAAATTATTTCAAAAATAGTGCAGGAAGTGGCTGTGCACCATTTTCTTCTCTTTTATTGTACATACAACATACCCTCATGCTTTACAGCTGGGTGCAGCCATTTTGCTGTGCACACAACTCTCCTTCCTCTTAAATATGTTGGTCTTTGGGGAAAGCTTGCAAAACAGATTGAAGGTCCAGATTGTGGTTACGTTTGTAATCAAAACATCTCACTTAGGCACTTCTCAGAATTAAGCCCTAGAATATTATGTAGAATAGATTGCAAAACAGCAAAACATAAAACAAATGAGTCGCCTTCACAACAGGAAGAAGAGCTGTCTCATGAAATTTCCTAAGTGATGACCTTTGAAGACAGGAACATAGGAAGCATTCAACTGAAGGACAGAACAAAGTTTACAAGCACAACTGTGGTTACACCACTCACATGTGGTTATTTCCATATTAAATTGAACCCTGCTTTTTCAGTAATTCTGATAATGTGGAGTAAACCTATACATATTTCTTCTTCTTGTTGTTGTTCTTGTTGTTGTTGTTGCTGCTGTTCTCATTCTTCTTCATTATCCCTGGAAAAATTACAACATACAAATACAATGTTAAAAACAGCTGAAACCAATTTCAGTCAAGAAAATAGGGTGGGTCCCTAAATATACACTTGTCAAAGGCTGTGGTAAAGAGATTTATATTCAACATCTGACACAAGCTACACAATGAAGGTGCCAGATACACCACCATGGGGAGGGAATTCCACAGCTTAGGGGCTACTACCATGAGTGTATGTAGGGAAGGAGGTGGTCTTTCAGATATTTAAGGCCTAAGTCGTTTGTGTATGTCAGAGGCCAGGGCACAAAACAAGATCCCACTCTGCTTTCCACACTCATTCAAAGATTTCTGAAAAGAAGCTATAGCAGTTGAATGATACTGTAAATGCAATGCCACCTCTTTTCCTTTGTGCCAACAATGAAGTGTCACCTGTCCCCGGCCTTTCTCTGCTGAACACCTGGAATATTTTCAAACACTCCATAGCACCTCAAAAGCTTTGCTAGCACAGCTAGGCTATGTCTGATTTCATTACACAGAAGCCGGATCTCTTCCAGCCCCTAGCAGCAGAGCTTTTAAGGAATAGTCAAATTGGCTCTGCAATTAAATATATAGATAGCATTATGTTCAAGCCGCCGAAAACCTGGTTTGTTTTTTCTTTCAGGCTACAGCCTTTTCCTGGTTGCTGCTCATGAATTTGGTCATGCCATGGGACTAGAGCATTCTGAAGATCCTGGAGCACTCATGGCCCCCATCTATACCTACACCAAGAACTTTCGGCTTTCCCAGGATGACATCACGGGAATTCAGGAACTTTATGGTAATGCTTCCACTTGTCCAAAACACATGTGCTACATTTTGGCTTATACCAGAACAGATACTGTCCAAAGAAGCTTAGCTGGTACAAAAACCCCTGAGACATCTCAGGTATTCTACCAGATAGGCTGCTACAGATAGTGTTTAAATAAGACTGAATATCCCTTGCCCCAGGGTTGGTCCTACCATTAGGCTGAGTGAGGCAGACTCCTTGGGCAGAGAATGCTGAGGGGTAAGAAGCAGGGACAAGGTGCTGGAGGACAGATCTGTGCCCCTTTCATTCTGCCCTGGGACCCATAGGCTCTCAATTGCAATGGACATATGAACCCAGGGACATAAGAAGTTGCCTTTTTACTGAGTCATACCTTTGGTCCATCTAATACTGAGTGGTAGCAACTCTCCAGGATTTCAGACAGGGGGCAATCCAAGCCCTACCTGGAGGTGCTGGGAGTTGAACCTGGAGCTTTCTGAATGCAAAGAAGATGCTCTGTCACTGAGCTGCAGCCCTTCTTTTTACCACTGGATCATGCTGCCCCATTTCCAATGCTAATATAAGATACATCTGCCAGTCTGGTCAGCTTCTGTCTATGGAGCAAGGGAGTAGTCATTTGTCCTTTGCCTCATGCTTCAAATGGTCACCCCTTTCCACCCACCTCTATTTGTTGCCCTGATCCTCAGGCACTACATTTTACTTTCACCAGAAATAAATTTGGAAATGACATGTTGTTGTTGTTGTCCTCTTGTTGACTTCTCTCTTTTTTAAAAAAGGAATATTTTTAAAGACCTCATTCCATTATCAACCTTCTCTTTATTTGCAGGAGGCTCTACTGATGTTGGTCCAGGCCCAAGTCCAACACTTGGGCCAGTTACCCCTGAACTATGCAACCAAGACATTGTATTTGATGCTGTTGCTCAACTCAGAGGGGAAATCTTCTACTTCAAAGACCGGTAGGTGGGAGGAAATAGTCTGTTTTACTCAAGTTATCTTGTACCGAAGCAAAAGCAGAAGCCGAGGGCCTATCGAATCAAGTGTTATTCATGTTGTTGGGTTTTGCGGGGTCAGTCTGGATAATGCCTTGAGTCAAGTGGCATAGATAAATAAATGAAGAAGAAGAATAGCATCTGATGAGCTACATTCTTTGAAGGAAGGGACTTTTGAAGATAAACTGAAGTTGGCATGTTTGTCATATCTGGGACTTCCCGTCTCTCTTTTTAATTCTCTACTTAGACTAGCTCTTGTTTTGCTATGGCAATAAACATGTTAAAAGTATTGTCAGCAGAACTACCAAGAGAAGGAAAACCCCAGTTCCAGTGTTACAAAACTGGCAAGGATGAAAATGTCAGTGGATATTGCATTGTTCCAGACATATAAGAACTGTGTACATTTTTTAAATGGCCAGATTTGTTCCAACAGTTTTGGAAGCTGACCCAGTTATGTGCGGCACAGAAACATGAGAGGCTTGGATGCTTTGACTTAAACCAAATAACCCATCCAGGCATGCTCGGGAAAGGGAGCTTTCAAAATCCAAGCCACTTAATAGTTGGTGTCGGCTGCATGCCCAGAAATCTCTCCCCTGTTGAATTTTTCAGCTGGAGTTCTCTTGGATTCTCCTGAAGTACTAAAATGGCTCTTTCTAACTTGGTAACTCTGGCTTGCAAAAGAAAGGCCCTGCTATCTTGTCTCATCCCTCTCTCAACTGCAGAGAGACAGAATGGTTCCATACCTGAGACCAGGGATTGGGATCCTGTGGCCCAGCAGAAGTTTATGAACTGCAGCCCCCATCATCCCTGACCATTGGTCATGCTAACGGGCTGTTTGGAGCTGGAGTCCAGCAACATATTGAGGGAAACAAATTGCCATCTCCTCTTAATACAAGGCATTCAGTAAATTAGTTGCTTGTGAGATTAGCTCGCTGGTGTCAGCTTCCCCCATCCCTTTAAACAAAATATGAAACCTTAGATGGAATAATATCTAAGGTAACTTTTCTGCTCTGTCAATGGAAAAACTTATAGGGCTGTATTCAATGCAGTTCAAGGTTAAATTCACTTCATGGTATACTCGTTCTACTGGTGAAATGTCTCGCAGTGCAAGAGAATGCATGAGCAGATTGCTGGTAACTTTGTTGTACAACAGATGGCACAATCTCTTGTGCAATGAGTTTCTGCCAGTGCAACTGTTGTCTTGGTTTCATCTACTGTTGAACATTGAAATTCGCCCATCCACTAGCACAAAAGCCCTTGCACTAGTGAACGGAGTACATTGGGTACAACCCAAAATTTGCTTCCCCTGTGATGACACGTGACCACTGACCTATGATAGTATCTCATGCATCTTGGTATGCTCATGAACATCAGGGTGGTCTAGGTGGGTCTGTTGGCACAGGATGTTCAACAGCTTCTGTTCTGTCCAAGTGACAAACCTTGGGAAGGTCCTTTGTGATTACTTCTGCCCATGTGGCTGTAATATTAATTGTGCATGCTGCAGCCGTGTCAGCTGGGGCAACAACAGTAGCAGCAGACGAGTGCAAAGAAGATCGCATTTTGCACATAAATTGTGCTGGGAAGCCCAGCTAAGTCCATGTTCCAGTTACAAATCATGACTTTTCTTTTTCACTCTGCTGAAATCCAGCCTCCATTCCACAAAATGCAAAACTGGATAATGCTGGTAGACAAGGTTCTAATACAAGCAACGAATTTTCTTGACGTTCAGCAAATTGCAGCCTCATCTTATTGGGAAGGGTTCAGCAAACTTGTTGCCTACTAAAATGGCCAGCTGATACAAGGCCGTTTTGTGTGTGTGTCCTTTGAACAAAATTAACTGCTTATCAAGCAAAGTTTGGGGGGAGGGGCAGAGAGAGAGAATCACAATGGTGCTTTTGTTAACATCTTGTGCTTCTCCACTCCCTTTACACACACACACAATCAAACGCCGCCACCGAAATCAAACTGAAGTTTTTTAATGCTCATAAATCGGAAGGAGGCACTGCCTTATACATAAAACAGCTCCTAAATTACCAGCTTTATTCCTCTGATGAGCGGTTTTAATGCTCCAGGCTTCATTTACAGCCAAGCTGTTTGATAGATGATCATTAGATTTGATCTTTTTGGTTGCTACAATCATAATCATCCAGAGTAATGCACCCAATACAAATGTTGGCATTTGCCAAATGCGTATCCATCTGTTCAATGTGCAGCGACGGGGATGGTTGAAAGGGTTTAAGTGCCTTGTAAATGGGTTTATTTGCTGGGATAATTGAGGCACCAAATACATTCTTTTTTTCTGTTCTGCAGTAAGAATTAATGTAAGTGCTAGAGAACTTGTTATAAACCATAAACGGCTGTGTGCGGCACATTAAGGTGTCTATGGGACAGAAATGCCTCCCAAAGAAAGGAAGGCTCACCAACCTTTGATGCATTTTTGTTAAAAAAAAAAATCCTAATCATTATATGTTTGTGTTGCTAATGGATTGTGTGTGTGTGTGTGTGTGTGCGCGCGCGCGCTCACGTGTGTGTGTGTGTGTGCACACACACACACACACACACACACAGGCACTTAAATGCACACAATCACCTTTGCCAGGGGTGATGAGAAACAGATGTGCCAATGAATCAGCCCTTTGTAAACTCACTGTGATTTTTCTGCCTAGATTCATCTGGAGGACGGCAAACCAGCGAAACAGGCCAAGTGGTCCTTTGCTGATTGCTACGTTCTGGCCAGAGCTCCCAGAAAAAATTGACGCTGTCTACGAGGCCCCTCAAGAAGAGAAATCAGTCTTTTTTTCAGGTAGGCTTGGCTGGAAGGTGTAGCACAGTTTGCAGAAGTATGATATTCTGTATCCTTTTATTCTGTAGACCACCTTCTTAAATGATAAACTCAGGATGGCTAGCTTGGGGCCCTCCCGTTGTTGTTAGACTACAACTCCCATCATCCCTGGCCAGTGGCCAAGCAGGCTGGGGCTGATGGGAGATGTAGTTAGGCAACATCTGGAGGGCTAACCCTGACTTAGAGGGGGAAAGTCATGATGCCACACAATTCATGCCATCAAGAAATGCATGAAAGACCTTAAAAAAATTAATAACAGATCAGAATCCTGGTGTTGGGAAAGGGGGCTTTAACCGTTTAGCCCATTATAGTCCTGTGTTGGAACTTCCTCTGCCCCTTACTATGCCTGCTGGTTGTTTACTTATTATTATTATTATTATTAAGCAAAATGCTTCTCTCTGAAAGTAAAAAATTATATTAAATTAAATATAAAAGCACTGCATGCCCCCTTTGACTCACAAATCAGCTGGTTGTGGCACAATCTTCTTTCTACCTAATGGTAGGGCTGCACCTGTGACCTGGGCTTTTCATATTTTGCTGCAGCAACTCCCGGCTTGCTGTTAGGATAATGTGAAAGGGACCCCAGAGTTCTGGGACAGACCAACAGGCCACCCCCTATGAAGAGGAATTGACTATTAAACCTATTGTGTCCTGTTTTTGTTTTTCATTTGGTTTCGGGTTTGTTTGTTTGTTTCAAAGTATTGTAATTTTTTCTTGATTTTATTATTTTATCTTTTTGTAAACCGCTTTGAAGGTTTTCCTTTTTTAAAAAAAAACATCAAACAGTGTATAATTTTAAAGAAATGATTAAAATAAACCACCGGGAGACGCTCTGGGAGACGCTCAGCATCACTAAGAAATCTCAGCTCCCAGGATTCTCTGGGGGAAGCTATGACTGTGTAAAGTGGTGCTATCATGCTTTTAAATATATGGAGTGAATGTGGCCTCAAGGGGCAATGCAAGTGAGGGAGAGATTGCATTTCCTGTTGACCGTTTATGTGTGTGCCTATTGATATCGGCTGAAGTTGTGCTGCCTGACCTAGTGGAGCTGGGAGGTTGTTGTCAATGTTTTGAGTAACTGAGCCAGCAAAAAAGAAAAGTGTGTTGTTATCCATTGCAACATGACTAAACATCTCCAGGCATGCTAAAGGGGGGGGGAAGGGAGGGAAAATGTATGGCTAGATGCTGTTCAACAATTTCTTTAAAGGGAAGGGGAAAGTCTGATAATGAATTCCACATGGCTGAATGGCCGCTGAGTTTGGATTCCATGATAAACTGGATGTAGCCGAAACACCTCATTTGTCTGTGTCCAAGCATTACATCCCCACTCCCCCTGTGGGACCGTAGGGTGAAGTAGGGTTTTAAGTACTGTTTGCTGAAGAAATTTAGTTAGCTCACTATATGGAATAATCCAAAACAATGCAAATTGGCAGATTGCTAAGAGGTCAGCAAGCAAATCTGTGCGTTCCAAATGTTATCAAACAAAAACACCCCCAGTTCCTATCTCAAGTAAGAGTCATGTGGTGGGCCTTTGCCCAATTTAAAATAATGTACAGGCTAACCTAAAACTAATAAGATGACTTCTTTTTCTTTAAAAAGAATGTGTATCCATAACCATTCTGGTTGCTTGGGCACATGGAAGCTATAAAATATGTAGGCTATACCAGTAAGATGAAACAATAACAGGTTTGAGTTCTTGGTTTCTGTTTATACCAGGCATCCCCAAACTGCGGCCCTCCAGATGTTTTGGCCTACAACTCCCATGATCCCTAGCTAACAGGACCAGTGGTCGGGGAAGATAGGAATTGTAGTCCAAAACATCTGGAGGGCTGAAGTTTGGGGGTGCCTGGTTTATACCATTTGCAGTGTGGCATCCATCTCTGAACCACTCCTAAAAGTGCAGGCCTCAAGAATGCTCAGTTCCAACTTTTCTAAAGAAACACTTTTTTCCTGTTGCTCCTATATTACATAAGACTTTCCATCTCTTCTTGGGGGGGGGGGGTGACAAAGGCTCAAAGTCAATGTGGCTCACTCTCAAGGAGAGGACTGCGCTAACAGCACTACTCAAACTCAAGATCCACCAGGTTGAGAGGGTTTGGATATAGCTAGTCTTGGGCTTTCCCAGCTCACCCAAAGCTATACTGGCACAGGGGCAGACTTAGGTATTTCAGATTTCAGCAGTTCCCTGTGCAAGGCCAGAATTCAGCCCTCCGCATGCCTCTCACCTTCCATTCTGCTCAATTCACTACATCATAGTTGTGGCGCCCTGCAGCACCCCTTAGGCTTGGTGCCCAGTATGGCAGAACTGGTAGCGCTGCCCTAAATCTGCCTTTAACTGGTATAATTCCCTCACCCCAGCTGAGCCGGAGATATGCTGGTGCAAATCCCTCACCTGGCTGAACTTCAGCCAGCGGAATTTACACCAGTGTAAATCCCCCCAAAGCGCCATTCCAGGGGTGTGGCAGCGGCATGGCAGGGACAGGACAGAGCAAGGAGAGACATCTATTCCAAACCCCTTTCAGCTCGGCCCTGTGAGCTAGCAGCCCAATGGAAATTAGCCAGCAACAAGGGTAGTATAAGTGAAATTCCAAGTGAAAAGTGTTTGGGATAGGGACAACTTAATCTGGTGAAAATCACATTGGGTTGCTCTGTTAATTTGTCTCTCTGGTACACAAACTATGGTTGCTTCCAGGTGAGTGTTCTGCTGAAAATTCATCTTGCTTCCTTTGAAGGGAGGTTATATGGCATTATGGTAAGCAATTGTTACCCCATACTTTCCAGTGAATATCCCCCATTGTCTTCCTTACCACACAAAGTTCAGCTTTTCTGGAAGCAGGTTAGCTGCATCAAAGCACCAAATCCACTTCAGTTGCACAACCTAATTTTGCCAGAATGCAACTGTGTATCCCACTCACAAAACAGAAGCACCCTCGAGCCCCAGCTTTTGAGCTGGAAAAGTTCTGAAATGAACTTTTGGCTCCTCTCTACCCATTCCCCCTTTAGCTAAACTGTGAGGAAATCTGAGAAGCTCAGATTGAGGTAACCCTTTCCCCTTCCCGCTAACCTCATTTGTAAGTGAGATCATTATTAAACTTGATGCTTTTGTTTTCACAGGAAATGAATACTGGGTTTATTCAGGCTACAACTTGGAAAGAGGTTATCCAAAGAGACTCACCAGTCTGGGTTTACCTCCTGACGTGCAACATGTCAATGCAGCTTTTAGTTGGAGCAAAAACAAGAAGACCTACATTTTTGCAGGGGACAAATTTTGGAGGTAATACCTTTTCAGCAGGCAACCAATGGCTGGACACTACAATGCTGGGCACTTATTCCCTGCTAAGATTCAGATTTCAAGTCATTTTGCTTTTACATTGATGGAGACCAGAGCATCTCAGTTGCAGGAGAGTCAAAAGCAGTTTAGATTAAGGATCTACAGTTGCTTTGAATGAATGAATCTCGAATCACATATAGAAGTTGGGGATCTGTGCCTTAACAGAGCAAAACTGAGTTCCCGTGATCACAACAAGACAAGATGGGGCTTCAGGCTGATCCATAGCTCTCTGTTGACAGTGGCTTAGAGAAAGGATAAATAAATATAAACTAAACCATATGGAGGAAAATGAAACACTTTTATTTCCTTCTCCCCAACCAACCCCAAATGGCATGGGACCCAGATATGTATTCTATTAAAATTAATTGGTTCCCCCTAAGATTGCAGTCCTCAAGCTTTTTCTCAGGCAAAAACCTTTTGCCAGGCTTTCTTCAGTTTTACTACAGGCTCATATGAAGCTGCCTGCTAGTGGGACAGACCATCGCATCATCTAGCTCAGGGATAGCTGATGTGGTATGTGCTACCTGTTCTTGGACTCCAACTCCCATCAGCCTTGAGCAGCATGGTCAGTAACCAGGGATGATGGGAACTCTAGTTCAACAACTTCTGGAAGGAACCTATTGGGCTACCCCTGAATCTAAGCCATTATAGTCTCTTCTGAGCAGCGGTGATACACATGGGCTTCGTGGAAGACAGCAGCTTGTGCCATTAGTTATTTGGTATAACTATCGCAAAACTCTGCTTATATTTAATATTTCACAGGTACAATGAAGTAAAGAAGAAAATGGACCCTGGCTTCCCTAAATTAATTGCAGATGCTTGGAATGGTGTTCCAGACAACCTAGATGCTGTGTTTGATGTGAGCGGAAGTGGTAAGTTGCC